>NW_026279390.1:140000-175000 GCF_023373465.1 Oncorhynchus keta | reverse complement strand
TAGTAGTATTGAAATTGTAGTAGTAGTAGTAGTAGTAGTACTGCAGTAGCAGTACTAGTTATGTGGTAGTAGTAATGGTATTGTAGTAATGGTGTAGCAGGGTAGTAATGTAACAGTAATGTAAGATGGAGCAGATCAAGGAGAACCGGGAGGCCCACCTGGCAGCCATGATGGAACGCCTGCAGGAGAAGGTGTGATCTAGAATTAGAATGATAGAACTAGAATGAAAATAGAGACTTCATTCTACGAGACCACTAGGGGTGCATCCTGCCTGTGTAAGCTATAGCTCTAACTTCCTGTCCAGTGTGGATGTTAACTTCCTCCTCTCTATCTGTGGTGTCTGTGACCTGTGTTTCAGGAGAGACACGCAGCCGTGGTGCGCAGGAACAAAGAGCTGAGGGAGGAGCTGACAGCGTGAGCCCCACCTCTCCCCAACGTCCACCAATCACGTCCCTCCACCCAGCCTCACCCCTGGAAACTCCACAGCAGACAGCAAGCCCTGGAGTCCTGGAGGGTGGAGGACTTCACTACCAACACACTACACCACCCACCCTGACCCATCCACCACACACACACACACACACACACACACACACACACACACACACACACACACACACACACACACACACACACACACACACACACACACACACACACACACACACACACACACACACACACACACACACACACACACACACTCAGTATTAACAGTATTTTCCATTAGATAATTCATGAAAACATGGGTATTATTTTGTAAATACTTCCTTTTTGTATCTATCTTGATGGGTAGGCTAGGCTGATTGAGCGCAAACAAGTGTATCAAATGCACTGTGTTGTACAATTTCAAATGTTTCTTTTGTTATCTAATTATTTATTGGTTCTTGAAATTTGAATCTACAATTATTTCTTTGTGAAAGTCTTTTTTGGTGTTGTGAGTTGGTTGTTAGCTGACGTTTGCATTGTTTTCTGATGATGTCAGTTTCTGTGTCTTTGTGAAGAATGTTAACAGGTAGTGAACTCAGACTCCTGACAGCGCATCCCATCTTATCACCTCACACACACACGCACACACACACACACACACACACACACACACACACACACACACACACACACACACACACACACACACACACACACACACACACACACACACACACACACACACACACACACACACACATGCTGTGAACTCACATAAAAAATCTGCCAATCTCTCGGCTTAAAATGTCCACATGTCCTCAAATGATCTTGAGGTCGCTGGAACAAGAGAGGTGATTGGTCCTCTTTAACAATGTGTCTCCAGAGGGAGCAGCTGTTTACCACTTCCTCCAGACTGACCCCTGACTATAAATAAAAATGGCAGCCTGTTCTCTATAAAGTGCACTGCTGTTGACCAGAATAGTGCAGAAAAAAATGGTATAGTGTTCCATTTGGGATGCAGGCCAGGTGATTAACTTTAGCTTTACTCTAGTCTGATATGTCCACTGAATCTGGAGACTTGAATGTTATGATGACATCATAGAGCCACCATATATGACATCATAGAGCCCCCATACATGACATCATAGAGCCACCATATATGACATCCTGGCCAGTAGAATGTTCTAAAGCCCACTTTCCTTTATCTAAACTTAATGTTCACTCTAAGTCTATGTGTGTGTGTGTGTGTGTTTCAAGTGAGGTGTCATATCATCAGCGTCCTCTCTCTGGTAGTTCCATACATAGAGAATGGATGCTCCACATTCAGCACACTACAATGACTCTGTTTAAATATGTCACACCGATCTGCCTGCATCCTCCACATGCTGACTACTACAGTACAAGTGTTCTCCCTCCATGTGTCTCAAGCTTCGCTGAATAAAGCTTTGGGCTTCTGTCAACATGACATGTACCATCTCATTATTTTCTGTGCTAAAGACAAGGGAACATTTAAACTGCCAAATAAAAGAACCAATGACCTAAACATGTTGAGTGGTTGATGTTTTAGGAATGACTGTCCTGCTGTCGATAAGAGACGATGAGTAGGCTACTGTAAGTGATGTCAGTAGAATAGGGTTTCCCTAACTCGGTCCTGGGGACCGAACGTTCCCTTGGGGGCCTCGGGACCCAGTTTGAGAAACCCGGAAGTAGACTTTCACCCATTCTTTGATTTCCTTTTCTTTTTAAATGCTCCTGATTGTAGCTGATTATTGGGACAAACAAAACAATGTAAATCACACTTGTCTTTAATCTGGATTTATTGTGTTGAATGTAGAGCAACATGAGCAGAGTGGAGTTTGGTCCCACATCAAGGCATCAGGGACTGTTTACAGGCTTGCTGGGTTAGGTACTGTAACCCTGGGTTACTGTTGCCCACATGGTGGGCAGCAAACCAATCAGGGAATGAGGATTAATCATTACCAGAAAATGTCAGAAAATGCCTGATAAACAGAATTCTTTAATTGTTCAAATGCATTTCTGAGCATTCTTGGAATCTCTGAAATAAGTTCAACTGCATTCTCAACATTCTTCGCAATTTGATCTTCTAAGAGTGGAGTTGTGTCGAGACAGAGATCTTTCTTTGGATCGATGAACGTCGCTGGTGGCAGACTGAGACAATCCACCTGTTTCGTATAGAAGTCCAGTTCAGTAGCAGTGAGCTCCCGTCTCCTACTGTAGAGCGTTAGAGAGGTGAAGGTCTTCTCATCCTCATCCCATCTCTCCAGGGTCAGGAGACAGTCTGAGCACGTTGTCAGGAGAACCTCAGTAACAGGGATGGGGGTCACTGAGGTCCATGTGCTATTGTCATGCAGAGTAAAGTTAGAGTTGATCCTGGAGCATCCGAATCCAAAAGTATTTTGATGTGGAATACTGATGCCATAGAACTGGGCGATGTCAAGAATGTTGTTCTGGGTACCGACCGGCACAGAGACCTCTATCCAGGCACTGTGTAATAAGGTATACAGTATTTGGTCCCAGAAAGGACGGTCTGAACTCTCAGCAATATACATCCACTTTCCCAGAGTCTGCAAGATGGAAAGGCAGGTAGACAATAACTGGGTCAGCTGACACAAACAACCCTGTCTCTCTAATCATTGTTGGACAGACAGACGACGGACAGACAGGCGTACGGACAGACAGACAGACAGACAGACAGACAGACAGACAGACAGACAGACAGACAGACAGACAGACAGACAGACAGACAGACAGACAGACAGACGGACAGACGGACAGACGGACAGACGGACAGACGGAGTGACAGACAGACAGACAGACAGACAGACAGACAGACAGACAGACAGACAGACAGACAGACAGACAGACAGACAGACAGACAGACAGACAGACAGACAGACAGACAGACAGACAGACAGACAGACAGACAGACAGACAGACAGACAGACAGACAGACAGACAGACAGACAGACAGACAGACAGACAGACAGACAGACAGACAGACAGACAGACAGACGGACGGACGGACGGACGGACGGACGGACGGACAGGTAGATGGACAGACAGGCGGACAGACAGGTAGACGGACAGACAGACAGACAGACAGTACAGTTCAGTAGATAGTACCTGAGTGACACTGCTCAGCTCCAGTGGTCTCAGGAGATCCTCACAGGTTAAAGGGGCCGCCTGGGAGCCACTCACTGAGAGAAGGCCCAGGACAACAGTGACACACACAGCCAGCATCATATCTGTCTCACTCTGCCTGTTGATGTTTCAGTAATGCTAAGGATAGTTCCAGTCTTTATATGATCTAATGTTTGCTCTTCTCTGCCTTTCATGGTACAACAGATCAGCCAGTACAATGAGGCCGTCCTCCTATAGCTCCTCCCACTGTCCTGCTCTGCTGTCTGGGTTCACAGTTCCACCACTATTGCTTAATCTAAAAAGACTCCTAATCTCGAGTGGACAGACTACATCATTTAAAATGAGTATCTGGAGCAAATAAGTAACATTTTAGTTCGGAGTTTCTGAAATTAACTTATTTTTAAACAAAACTTGAACTGAAGTGTCAACACAACATACTGACTGTAAAAACAACCTGAACTCAGGGGTCAACATAACATACTGACTGTAAAAACAACCTGAACTCAGGGGTCAACATAACATACTGACTGTAAAAACAACCTGAACTCAGGGATCAACATAACATACTGACTATAAAAACAACCTGAACTCAGGGGTCAACATAACATACTGACTATAAAAACAACCTGAACTCAAGGGTCAACGTAACAGACTGACTGTAAAAACAACCTGAACTCAGGGATCAACATAACATACTGACTATAAAAACAACCTGAACTCAGGGATCAACATAACAGACTGACTGTAAAAACAACCTGAACTCAGGGATCAACATAACATACTGACTATAAAAACAACCTGAACTCAAGGGTCAACGTAACAGACTGACTGTAAAAACAACCTAAACTCTGGGGTCAACATAACATACTGACTATAAAAACAACCTGAACTCAGGGGTCAACATAACATACTGACTGTAAAAACAACCTGAACTCAGGGATCAACATAACATACTGACTATAAAAACAACCTGAACTCAAGGGTCAACGTAACAGACTGACTGTAAAAACAACCTAAACTCTGGGGTCAACATAACATACTGACTGTAAAAAAGACAATAATGGGGACTGTTACAAGTCTATTTGCTGGGTATGTGGCTAGATTATAAGGTCAGTCTGTAGACCAACACCCAGTGGGTTTTGTTAACCAGAGGGTATGAAACCAGGCGCCTCCCGAGGGGTGCAGTGATCTAAGGCACTGCACCACAGTGCTTGCTGTGTCACTAGAGATCCTAGTTCGAGTCCAGGCTCTGTCGTAGCCAGTGGCAAACAGTTAGCCCAGCGTCATCAGGGTTCAGGGAGGGTTTGGCCGGCAGGGCCGTTTTTATCCCATCATGCATTGCACGCAAGCAGTAACGTAGAACTTCAGTAACAGGGCTGGGGGTCACTGAGGTCCATGTGTTATTGTCATGCAGAGTAAAGTTGATCCTGAAGCATCAGTTCTCTGATCCGGAATACTGAAGACATAGAAGTCTACAACATTGACCGGCACAGAGACCTTTATCCAGGCACTGTGTAACAATGTATTCAGTATTAGCTACCAGGAAGGACGGCCTGAACTCTCAACAATAGACACCCACTTCCCCACAGTCTGCTAGACGGAAAGGCAGATAGACAATAACTGGGTCAGCTGACACAAACAGCACTGGCTCCATAACCATGGGTGGACAGACAGACGGGTGGATGGGTGGACAGATGGACAGACGGACAGGCGGACGGACAGACGGACAGGCGGACGGACAGGCGGACAGGCGGACAGACAGACGGACAGGCGGACAGACAGACGGACAGGCGGACAGACAGGCGGACAGGCGGACCGACATGCAGACAAACTGATAGCTATAATGTTTACTCTCCCGTGCCTTTTATGACACAACAAGTCAGGTTCCAGGAACATTTGCTGTTTGTTCTGTCACGGTTTCCAGTTCTAGAACGGTTGCTCATTCTAATCAACTCAAAGTCCCATTTGCACATTCCTGATCTTTTGTGGACAGACTATGTTACATAAATCGAGTATCTGACACAATTTTTGTTCTGAGTTTTCCAAGATGAACCCATTCCTAACACAGAGTGCTGTTGTTTCCAGCAGGGGGCAGTAAAGCTTTTTGACTACTAACACTGAACTTAATTGTATTGTCAATACTGTATTGCATTGAATGAAAGGGGCTTTTTCGATTCCCTACAGTGCCTTTATTGAAGTCTTAAGTCTTGTATGTGAGCGTCTTGATCTGGTGCAGCACTTGTACTTCCAAGTCTAACATCCCAGCATTCTAAAGTCTAACATCGTAGTATTCTAAAGTCTAACATCCCAGCATTCTAAAGTCTAACATCCCAGCATTCTAAAGTCTAACATCCCAGTATTCTAAAGTCTAACATCCCAGCATTCTAAAGTCTAACATCCCAGCATTCTAAAGTCTAACATCCCAGCATTCTAAAGTCTAACATCCCAGTATTCTAAAGTCTAACATCCCAGCATTCTAAAGTCTAACATCCCAGCATTCTAATGTCTAACATCCCAGTATTCTAAAGTCTAACATCCCAGCATTCTAAAGTCTAACATCCCAGCATTCTAATGTCTAACATCCCAGTATTCTAAAGTCTAACATCCCACCATTCTAAAGTCTAACATCCCAGCATTCTAAAGTCTAAAATCCCAGTATTCTAAAGTCTAACATCCCAGTATTCTAACGTCTAACATCCCAGTATTCTAAAGTCTAACATCCCAGCATTCTAATGTCTAACATCCCAGTATTCTAAAGTCTAACATCCCAGTATTCTAAAGTCTAACATCCCAGTATTCTAAAGTCTAACATCCCAGTATTCTAAAGTCGAACATCCCAGTATTCTAAAGTCTAACATCCCAGTATTCTAAAGTCTAACATCCCAGCATTCTAAAGTCTAACATCACAGCATTCTAAAGTCTAACATTCCAGCATTCTAAAGTCTAACATCCCAGTATTCTAAAGTCTAACATCCCAGCATTCTAAAGTCTAACATCCCAGTATTCTAAAGTCTAACATCCCAGCATTCTAAAGTCTAACATCCCAGCATTCTATAGCATGCTGTTTACCACCCTAATAAGAGGATACGTGTTGTCTTCTCACCCAGGGTGGAGCCAGGTGCCATCTAGCAGGCTGTAGAGCCCCGAGATACCCTGTAATGAACATGAACTCTCCCTGGCAGTCACAGAGGAGGCCTTTCTCCCAGCGTTTCATCAACACTCCAGTCCCCTATTGATGGGGCCAACACTGGCTTTATATACTGTACAAACAGCAGCTAGGAGCCGCAGCACACTGACTCATTCTTCTTTGTGTGAGAACGTAGGGGGAGCCCCTGTCTGCTCCTTTGTGACGGTGTCTGTCAACAGTGTAGTTGTGTAGTTGGAGGCTGAGGCCATTGTGGCGGCCAGTGCCTCTTATTGACTCAGGGCCTCGCCAGGTTTGTTCCCAGGGCCCAACCTGAGGGCTCATGAATAATGGAGACAGGATCCTCGGGTGCAGAGGGAGGTTGAGAGGAAGTTTGGCACACTATTCACTATTTAGTGCACTACTTTTGACCAGGACCCATAGGGAATAGGGTGCCATTTGGGACACATCGTTTGACGAAGTGGGGTTATTTCAAATCTGAAGCTGCCTGTTTTAACCTTTTAAGCAAATGAGTAATGGTGGGGTCACATTCACTACCAGTGTGTCTGCTGTAACCTGGAGTCAGATAGCTGGAGTGCTCTGTGTGTGTGCAATGTATTTATGCATGTGCGTGTGCGTGTGTGTGTAACATACTATACATCTGGATGTTGATGTATTATGTTGACTCAGTAAGAATCACGTGTGCAGGTCCTTGTATATTCACAGAGCTAAGACATCCCGAAGATTTGACAGGTGAGAAAGCTATTTTTCCTTTCTGAGACCTCGGGCAAGTTTATACAGCCTTTCACTTGTCACAGCAACCACTTCCTGATCTGTGTGGACTGAGGGTTTGTCCTTTTCCCATTCAGTTCTGTGAATGTTATTCTCCTCTTCACCTATGCCCTGCACCTGTCCCTGCTCTGTGTATAGAGGAGTAATATACCTGTCCCTGCTCTGTGTATAGAGGAGTAATATACCTGTCCCTGCTCTGTGTATAGAGGAGTAATATACCTGTCCCTGCTCTGTGTATAGAGGAGTAATATACCTGTCCCTGCTCTGTGTATAGAGGAGTAATATATCTGTCCCTGCTCTGTGTATAGAGGAGTAATATACCTGTCCCTGCTCTGTGTATAGAGGAGTAATATACCTGTCCCTGCTCTGTGTATAGAGGAGTAATATACCTGTCCCTGCTCTGTGTATAGAGGAGTAATACACCTGTCCCTGCTCTGTGTATAGAGGAGTAATATACCTGTCCCTGCTCTGTGTATAGAGGAGTACTCCACCTGTCCCTGCTCTGTGTATAGAGGAGTAATATACCTGTCCCTGCTCTGTGTATAGAGGAGTAATTTACCTGTCCCTGCTCTGTGTATAGATGAGTAATATACCTGTCCCTGCTCTGTGTATAGAGGAGTAATATACCTGTCCCTGCTCTGTGTATAGAGGAGTAATATACCTGTCCCTGCTCTGTGTATAGAGGAGTAATATACCTGTCCCTGCTCTGTGTATAGAGGAGTAATATACCTGTCCCTGCTCTGTGCATAGAGGAGTAATATACCTGTCCCTGCTCTGTGTATAGAGGAGTAATATACCTGTCCCTGCTCTGTGTATAGAGGAGTAATATACCTGTCCCTGCTCTGTGTATAGAGGAGTAATATACCTGTCCCTGCTCTGTGTATAGAGGAGTAATATACCTGTCCCTGCTCTGTGTATAGAGGAGTAATATACCTGTCCCTGCTCTGTGTATAGAGGAGTAATATACCTGTCCCTGCTCTGTGTATAGAGGAGTAATATATCTGTCCCTGCTCTGTGTATAGAGGAGTAATATACCTGTCCCTGCTCTGTGTATAGAGGAGTAATATACCTGTCCCTGCTCTGTGTATAGAGGAGTAATATACTGGTCCCTGCTCTGTGTATAGAGGAGTAATCCACCTGTCCCTGCTCTGTGTGTAGAGGAGTAATATACCTGCCCCTGCTCTGTGTGTAGAGGAGTAATATACCTGCCCCTGCTCTGTGTGTAGAGGAGTAATATACCTGCCCCTGCTCTGTGTATAGAGGAGTAATATACCTGCCCCTGCTCTGTGTATAGAGGAGTAATATACCTGTCCCTGCTCTGTGTATAGAGGAGTAATATATCTGTCCCTGCTCTGTGTATAGAGGAGTAATATACCTGTCCCTGCTCTGTGTGTAGAGGAGTAATATACCTGCCCCTGCTCTGTGTGTAGAGGAGTAATATACCTGCCCCTGCTCTGTGTATAGAGGAGTAATCCTTCACCTGTAGACCAGGACCTTCCACCTAATCGTACAGGATTACTCTAGATGCTTTAGTACAGCCTTTTATTTAGTTATGACAGGCCTGTGTCAACAATGTTACCTTCTCAATCCACAACGTGATGGAAAAAAATCTTTGTCCAGGGAAAGCCACTTGTCCAAACAGATAACTCTGAAAACGACAAATGTTTTTATATAAATGGGAACGTTGTGATTGATTTGAGTCTGTATGAAAGCACAGACTGCAGTGTGATTTAACCACAACTATTTATACTATTTATAGGAAGAGCCATGGTGCCCATATTTGGGCATGGAGTGCTGCCAATTGTGGAATAATCACATGGCCTTGGTCTGATCTGCTGATCACTTTGCATCCTAAATAACTAGACATTATTATATGAAGATCACAGTCAGTCACAAGTTACCCTAAACGCATCATGTCAGCTGTGAAGTCGGACAAGCCCACTTTCTCTCACAGGCATGGAGAATGTCCTTGAGATGTTGTTGCCAGCTCTGAGCTCCAGCAGGGGGCTTGTGTTATGGTCCGTGCTCCCCAGTCTCAGCCATCTGTTGTCAGGCTCACACGGCCTTGGGACCTGCCCTCTCCTCACAGCCTCCACGGGCGGCTGCTGTATGAAGGGGGGGCGAGAGGCTCAAGGCTCTGTGTGTGTGTATGTAGGGAGGAGGCTTACTTGTGTGATGAGAGCCTTTTCATGCCTCCTGCTTTGATCTTCTCTCTGTGCCTCAGGCCCCCAGTCTGCAGAGCACACCGATGGGGGGACGTGGGGGTACGGGGGCGGCCGCTGCTCCTCTCACTGAGACACTGCTTGTTCTGTGTCCATAATGCTGGGAGGTGCTACAAGCTGCACATGGGACACTGCAATCACAAGCTGCACATGGGACACTGCAATCACAAGCTGTACAGGGGACACTGCAATCACAAGCTGCACATGGGACACTGCAATCACAAGCTGCACATGGGACACTGCAATCACAAGCTGCACATGGGACACTGCAATCACAAGCTGTACAGGGGACACTGCAATCACAAGCTGCACATGGGACACTGCAATCACAAGCTGCACAGGGACACTGCAATCACAAGCTGCACATGGGACACTGCAATCACAAGCTGTACAGGGGACACTGCAATCACAAGCTGCACATCACAAGGGGGACACTGCAATCACAAGCTGCACAATCACAAGGGACACTGCAACACTGCAATCAAAGCTGCACAGGGACACTGCAATCACAAGCTGTACATGGGACACTGCAATCACAAGCTGTACAGGGGACACTGCAATCACAAGCTGTACAGGGGACACTGCAATCACAAGCTGTACAGGGGACACTGCAATCACAAGCTGCACAGGGGACACTGCAATCACAAGCTGTACATGGGACACTGCAATCACAAGCTGTACAGGGGACACTGCAATCACAAGCTGTACAGGGGACACTGCAATCACAAGCTGCACAGGGGACACTGCAATCACAAGCTGTACAGGGGACACTGCAATCACAAGCTGTACAGGGGACACTGCAATCACAAGCTGTACAGGGGACACTGCAATCACAAGCTGCACAGGGGACACTGCAATCACAAGCTGCACATGGGACACTGCAATCACAAGCTCTGTCCTAAAGGGCACTTTTCTATGTACAGGGTGTCATTACTATGATCCTCAAACAATTACACATTACACAGACATTACACAGACATTACACACACATTACACACACATTACACACACACGTTACACACACGTTACACACACATTACACACACATTACACACACATTACACACACATTACACACACATTACACACACGTTACACACACATTACACACACGTTACACACACATTACACACACATTACACACACATTACACACACATTACACACACATTACACACACATTACACACACGTTACACACACACATTACACACACATTACACACACACACATTACACACACATTACACACACATTACACACACACATTACACACAGTCTTACACACACATTACACCACATTACACACATTACACTTACACCACATTACACAATCACACACTTACATTACACTTACACACACATTACACTTACACACACATGCACACAGGACACTCAGACATAATGTGACAGCCAACTAATTTAATATGACAGTCTCCAACCCCCACCCCTTCCCCCAATCACCCTCATCCTCCCCTTTCACTCCCTGCTGGGTCGTCAGACATAATGTGACAGCCAACTAATTTAATGTGACAGTCTCCAACCCCCTACCCCTTCCCCCAATCACCCTCATCCTCCCCTTTCACTCCCTGCTGGGTCGTCAGACATAATGTGACAGCCAACTAATTTAATATGACAGTCTCCAACCCCCTACCCCTTCCCCCAATCACCCTCATCCTCCCCTTTCACTCCCTGCTGGGTCGTCAGACATAATGTGACAGCCAACTAATTTAATGTGACAGTCTCCAACCCCCCTACCCCTTCCCCAATCACCCTCATCCTCCCCTTTCACTCCCTGCTGGGTCGTCAGACATAATGTGACAGCCAACTAATTTAATATGACAGTCTCCAACCCCCTACCCCTTCCCCCAATCACCCTCATCCTCCCCTTTCACTCCCTGCTGGGTGGTCAGACATAATGTGACAGCCAACTAATTTAATGTGACAGTCTCCAACCCCCTACCCCTTCCCCCAATCACCCTCATCCTCCCCTTTCACTCCCTGCTGGGTCGTCAGACATAATGTGACAGCCAACTAATTTAATATGACAGTCTCCAACCCCCTACCCCTTCCCCCAATCACCCTCATCCTCCCCTTTCACTCCCTGCTGGGTCGTCAGACATAATGTGACAGCCAACTAATTTAATATGACAGTCTCCAACCCCCCCTACCCCTTCCCCCAATCACCCTCATCCTCCCCTTTCACTCCCTGCTGGGTCGTCAGACATAATGTGACAGCCAACTAATTTAATATGACAGTCTCCAACCCCCCCTACCCCTTCCCCCAATCACCCTCATCCTCCCCTTTCACTCCCTGCTGGGTCGTCAGACATAATGTGACAGCCAACTAATTTAATATGACAGTCTCCAACCCCCCCTACCCCTTCCCCCAATCACCCTCATCCTCCCCTTTCACTCCCTGCTGGGTCGTCAGACATAATGTGACAGCCAACTAATTTAATATGACAGTCTCCAACCCCCCCTACCCCTTCCCCCAATCACCCTCATCCTCCCCTTTCACTCCCTGCTGGGTCGTCAGACATAATGTGACAGCCAACTAATTTAATGTGACAGTCTCCAACCCCCCCTACCCCTTCCCCCAATCACCCTCATCCTCCCCTTTCACTCCCTGCTGGGTCGTCAGACATAATGTGACAGCCAACTAATTTAATATGACAGTCTCCAACCCCCCCTACCCCTTCCCCCAATCACCCTCATCCTCCCCTTTCACTCCCTGCTGGGTCGTCAGACATAATGTGACAGCCAACTAATTTAATATGACAGTCCCTCCCACCCCCTACCCCTTCCCCCAATCACCCTCATCCTCCCCTTTCACTCCCTGCTGGGTCGTCAGACATAATG
This sequence comes from Oncorhynchus keta, assembly GCF_023373465.1. Lineage (NCBI taxonomy): Eukaryota > Metazoa > Chordata > Actinopteri > Salmoniformes > Salmonidae > Oncorhynchus > Oncorhynchus keta. The sequence goes on along the minus strand of NW_026279390.1, from coordinate 162,413 downwards.
TGACAGCCAACTAATTTAATATGACAGTCTCCAACCCCCTACCCCTTCCCCCAATCACCCTCATCCTCCCCTTTCACTCCCTGCTGGGTCGTCAGACATAATGTGACAGCCAACTAATTTAATATGACAGTCTCCAACCCCCCCTACCCCTTCCCCAATCACCCTCATCCTCCCCTTTCACTCCCCTGCTGGGTCGTCAGACATAATGTGACAGCCAACTAATTTAATATGACAGTCTCCAACCCCCTACCCCTTCCCCCAATCACCCTCATCCTCCCCTTTCACTCCCTGCTGGGTCGTCAGACATAATGTGACAGCCAACTAATTTAATGTGACAGTCTCCAACCCCCTACCCCTTCCCCCAATCACCCTCATCCTCCCCTTTCACTCCCTGCTGGGTCGTCAGACATAATGTGACAGCCAACTAATTTAATATGACAGTCTCCAACCCCCTACCCCTTCCCCAATCACCCTCATCCTCCCCTTTCACTCCCTGCTGGGTCGTCAGACATAATGTGACAGCCAACTAATTTAATGTGACAGTCTCCAACCCCCTACCCCTTCCCCCAATCACCCTCATCCTCCCCTTTCACTCCCTGCTGGGTCGTCAGACATAATGTGACAGCCAACTAATTTAATATGACAGTCTCCAACCCCCTACCCCTTCCCCCAATCACCCTCATCTCCAATCCCTCCCCTTTCACTCCCTGCTGGGTCGTCAGACATAATGTGACAGCCAACTAATTTAATGTGACAGTCTCCAACCCCCTACCCCTTCCCCCAATCACCCTCATCCTCCCCTTTCACTCCCTGCTGGGTCGTCAGACATAATGTGACAGCCAACTAATTTAATGTGACAGTCTCCAACCCCCTACCCCTTCCCCCAATCACCCTCATCCTCCCCTTTCACTCCCTGCTGGGTCGTCAGACATAATGTGACAGCCAACTAATTTAATGTGACAGTCTCCAACCCCCTACCCCTTCCCCCAATCACCCTCATCCTCCCCTTTCACTCCCTGCTGGGTCGTCAGACATAATGTGACAGCCAACTAATTTAATATGACAGTCTCCAACCCCCTACCCCTTCCCCCAATCACCCTCATCCTCCCCTTTCACTCCCTGCTGGGTCGTCAGACATAATGTGACAGCCAACTAATTTAATGTGACAGTCTCCAACCCCCTACCCCTTCCCCAATCACCCTCATCCTCCCCTTTCACTCCCTGCTGGGTCGTCAGACATAATGTGACAGCCAACTAATTTAATGTGACAGTCTCCAACCCCCTACCCCTTCCCCCAATCACCCTCATCCTCCCCTTTCACTCCCTGCTGGGTCGTCAGACATAATGTGACAGCCAACTAATTTAATATGACAGTCTCCAACCCCCTACCCCTTCCCCCAATCACCCTCATCCTCCCCTTTCACTCCCTGCTGGGTCGTCAGACATAATGTGACAGCCAACTAATTTAATATGACAGTCTCCAACCCCCTACCCCTTCCCCCAATCACCCTCATCCTCCCCTTTCACTCCCTGCTGGGTCGTCAGACATAATGTGACAGCCAACTAATTTAATGTGACAGTCTCCAACCCCCTACCCCTTCCCCAATCACCCTCATCCTCCCCTTTCACTCCCTGCTGGGTCGTCAGACATAATGTGACAGCCAACTAATTTAATGTGACAGTCTCTCAACCCCCTACCCCTTCCCCCAATCACCCTCATCCTCCCCTTTCACTCCCTGCTGGGTCGTCAGACATAATGTGACAGCCAACTAATTTAATATGACAGTCTCCAACCCCCTACCCCTTCCCCCAATCACCCTCATCCTCCCCTTTCACTCCCTGCTGGGTCGTCAGACATAATGTGACAGCCAACTAATTTAATGTGACAGTCTCCAACCCCCTACCCCTTCCCCCAATCACCCTCATCCTCCCCTTTCACTCCCTGCTGGGTCGTCAGACATAATGTGACAGCCAACTAATTTAATGTGACAGTCTCCAACCCCCTACCCCTTCCCCCAATCACCCTCATCCTCCCCTTTCACTCCCTGCTGGGTCGTCAGACATAATGTGACAGCCAACTAATTTAATATGACAGTCTCCAACCCCCTACCCCTTCCCCAATCACCCTCATCCTCCCCTTTCACTCCCTGCTGGGTCGTCAGACATAATGTGACAGCCAACTAATTTAATATGACAGTCTCCAACCCCCTACCCCTTCCCCAATCACCCTCATCCTCCCCTTTCACTCCCTGCTGGGTCGTCAGACATAATGTGACAGCCAACTAATTTAATGTGACAGTCTCCAACCCCCTACCCCTTCCCCCAATCACCCTCATCCTCCCCTTTCACTCCCTGCTGGGTCGGGTCAGACATAATGTGACAGCCAACTAATTTAATATGACAGTCTCCAACCCCCTACCCCTTCCCCCAATCACCCTCATCCTCCCCTTTCACTCCCTGCTGGGTCGTCAGACATAATGTGACAGCCAACTAATTTAATGTGACAGTCTCCAACCCCCTACCCCTTCCCCCAATCACCCTCATCCTCCCCTTTCACTCCCTGCTGGGTCGTCAGACATAATGTGACAGCCAACTAATTTAATATGACAGTCTCCAACCCCCCCTACCCCTTCCCCCAATCACCCTCATCCTCCCCTTTCACTCCCTGCTGGGTCGTCAGACATAATGTGACAGCCAACTAATTTAATATGACAGTCTCCAACCCCCCCTACCCCTTCCCCCAATCACCCTCATCCTCCCCTTTCACTCCCTGCTGGGTCGTCAGACATAATGTGACAGCCAACTAATTTAATATGACAGTCTCCAACCCCCTACCCCTTCCCCAATCACCCTCATCCTCCCCTTTCACTCCCTGCTGGGTCGTCAGACATAATGTGACAGCCAACTAATTTAATATGACAGTCTCCAACCCCCTACCCCTTCCCCCAATCACCCTCATCCTCCCCTTTCACTCCCTGCTGGGTCGTCAGACATAATGTGACAGCCAACTAATTTAATGTGACAGTCTCCAACCCCCTACCCCTTCCCCCAATCACCCTCATCCTCCCCTTTCACTCCCTGCTGGGTCAGACATAATGTCAGACATAATGTGACAGCCAACTAATTTAATATGACAGTCTCCAACCCCCCCTACCCCTTCCCCCAATCACCCTCATCCTCCCCTTTCACTCCCTGCTGGGTCGTCAGACATAATGTGACAGCCAACTAATTTAATGTGACAGTCTCCAACCCCCTACCCCTTCCCCCAATCACCCTCATCCTCCCCTTTCACTCCCTGCTGGGTCGTCAGACATAATGTGACAGCCAACTAATTTAATGTGACAGTCTCCAACCCCCTACCCCTTCCCCCAATCACCCTCATCCTCCCCTTTCACTCCCTGCTGGGTCGTCAGACATAATGTGACAGCCAACTAATTTAATGTGACAGTCTCCAACCCCCCTACCCCTTCCCCAATCACCCTCATCCTCCCCTTTCACTCCCTGCTGGGTCGTCAGACATAATGTGACAGCCAACTAATTTAATGTGACAGTCTCCAACCCCCTACCCCTTCCCCAATCACCCTCATCCTCCCCTTTCACTCCCTGCTGGGTCGTCAGACATAATGTGACAGCCAACTAATTTAATGTGACAGTCTCCAACCCCCTACCCCTTCCCCCAATCACCCTCATCCCCCCTTTCACTCCCTGCTGGGTCGTCAGACATAATGTGACAGCCAACTAATTTAATGTGACAGTCTCCAACCCCCTACCCCTTCCCCAATCACCCTCATCCTCCCCTTTCACTCCCTGCTGGGTCGTCAGACATAATGTGACAGCCAACTAATTTAATGTGACAGTCTCCAACCCCCTACCCCTTCCCCAATCACCCTCATCCTCCCCTTTCACTCCCTGCTGGGTCGTCAGACATAATGTGACAGCCAACTAATTTAATGTGACAGTCTCCAACCCCCTACCCCTTCCCCCAATCACCCTCATCCTCCCCTTTCACTCCCTGCTGGGTCGTCAGACATAATGTGACAGCCAACTAATTTAATGTGACAGTCTCCAACCCCCTACCCCTTCCCCCAATCACCCTCATCCTCCCCTTTCACTCCCTGCTGGGTCGTCAGACATAATGTGACAGCCAACTAATTTAATGTGACAGTCTCCAACCCCCTACCCCTTCCCCAATCACCCTCATCCTCCCCTTTCACTCCCTGCTGGGTCGTCAGACATAATGTGACAGCCAACTAATTTAATGTGACAGTCTCCAACCCCCTACCCCTTCCCCAATCACCCTCATCCTCCCCTTTCACTCCCTGCTGGGTCGTCAGACATAATGTGACAGCCAACTAATTTAATGTGACAGTCTCCAACCCCCTACCCCTTCCCCCAATCACCCTCATCCTCCCCTTTCACTCCCTGCTGGGTCGTCAGACATAATGTGACAGCCAACTAATTTAATGTGACAGTCTCCAACCCCCCCTACCCCTTCCCCCAATCACCCTCATCCTCCCCTTTCACTCCCTGCTGGGTCGTCAGACATAATGTGACAGCCAACTAATTTAATGTGACAGTCTCCAACCCCCCCTACCCCTTCCCCCAATCACCCTCATCCTCCCCTTTCACTCCCTGCTGGGTCGTCAGACATAATGTGACAGCCAACTAATTTAATGTGACAGTCTCCAACCCCCCCTACCCCTTCCCCCAATCACCCTCATCCTCCCCTTTCACTCCCTGCTGGGTCGTCAGACATAATGTGACAGCCAACTAATTTAATGTGACAGTCTCCAACCCCCCCTACCCCTTCCCCCAATCACCCTCATCCTCCCCTTTCACTCCCTGCTGGGTCGTCAGACATAATGTGACAGCCAACTAATTTAATGTGACAGTCTCCAACCCCCCCTACCCCTTCCCCCAATCACCCTCATCCTCCCCTTTCACTCCCTGCTGGGTCGTCAGACATAATGTGACAGCCAACTAATTTAATGTGACAGTCTCCAACCCCCCCTACCCCTTCCCCCAATCACCCTCATCCTCCCCTTTCACTCCCTGCTGGGTCGTCAGACATAATGTGACAGCCAACTAATTTAATGTGACAGTCTCCAACCCCCTACCCCTTCCCCCAATCACCCTCATCCTCCCCTTTCACTCCCTGCTGGGTCGTCAGACATAATGTGACAGCCAACTAATTTAATGTGACAGTCTCCAACCCCCTACCCCTTCCCCCAATCACCCTCATCCTCCCCTTTCACTCCCTGCTGGGTCGTCAGACATAATGTGACAGCCAACTAATTTAATGTGACAGTCTCCAACCCCCTACCCCTTCCCCCAATCACCCTCATCCTCCCCTTTCACTCCCTGCTGGGTCGTCAGACATAATGTGACAGCCAACTAATTTAATGTGACAGTCTCCAACCCCCTACCCCTTCCCCCAATCACCCTCATCCTCCCCTTTCACTCCCTGCTGGGTCGTCAGACATAATGTGACAGCCAACTAATTTAATGTGACAGTCTCCAACCCCCTACCCCTTCCCCCAATCACCCTCATCCTCCCCTTTCACTCCCTGCTGGGTCGTCAGACATAATGTGACAGCCAACTAATTTAATGTGACAGTCTCCAACCCCCTACCCCTTCCCCCAATCACCCTCATCCTCCCCTTTCACTCCCTGCTGGGTCGTCAGACATAATGTGACAGCCAACTAATTTAATGTGACAGTCTCCAACCCCCTACCCCTTCCCCCAATCACCCTCATCCTCCCCTTTCACTCCCTGCTGGGTCGTCAGACATAATGTGACAGCCAACTAATTTAATGTGACAGTCTCCAACCCCCTACCCCTTCCCCCAATCACCCTCATCCTCCCCTTTCACTCCCTGCTGGGTGACAGTCTAATTTAATGTGACAGTCTCAGTCCCCTTCCCCCAATCACCCATCCTCCCCTTTCACTCCCTGCTGGGTCGTCAGCAGTGCCAACTGGGCTGAGTGAGGAGCACAGATGCGAAAGCACAGAGTGGTGACCCTAATTGTGGACTAATTGGATGGGTAGAACACTTACCTTTCATTAGACATGTGGCTTGTGTTAGACCCTGACAACCAATCACCCACCAACAACACCATCTCAACACATGACTGCACTTAATAATGCATGACCAACACATTTGGGTCGATGGGAGGGGGAGGGAGGGGGAGGAGGAGGAGGGAGGGAGGGAGGGAGGAGGGAGGAGGAGGGGGAGGGAGGAGGGAGGAGGGGGAGGGAGGAGGAGGGGGGGAGGGAGGAGGGAGGAGGGGGAGGGAGGGAGGAGGAGGAGGGACGGAGGGGGAATGTCTGTGTTCTAATAACAGTGTGATGATATGGGGGGTGTCTGTGTTCTAATAACAGTGTGATGATTATCCCATTGGAGGCAACAACAACATATTGGTGAATTGCCATGACAACAAGCCACCGCACCTTATCCCTATTCCTTTTAGGTGGTTATAGAATTTAACGGCTCTTTTCTGGATTTGGATAATTAGTGGGTATCAGCCTAATTCTGCTCTCTCTCTCTCTCTCTCTCTCTCTCTCTCTCTCTCTCTCTCTCTCTCTCTCTCTCTCTCTCTCTCTCTCTCTCTCTCTCTCTCTCTCTCGCTCTCTCTCTCCACCATCAGTGGGTTGGCTGTCTGGTGTATTGTATGTAACTACATTAACAGATGGTGAAATTGGGATTGAAAAAGAGAGGGAGTAAGGGAGAGGGAGTAATGGAGAGATAATGAGAAAGGAAAAAGAAAGGAGGAAAAGAGAGAATAAGTAGGGTGTCACAGAGACTAAGAGAGAGACAGAGATAGATAGAGACAGAGAGACAGAGAGACGGAGAGAGAGACAGAGAGACGGAGAGAGAGAGAGACAGAGATAGATAGAGACAGAGAGAGAAAGAGACAGAGATAGATAGAAACAGAGAGACAGATAGACAGAGATAGATAGCGACAGAGAGAGAGAGAGAGAGAGAGAGAGAGACAGAGAGAGAGAGAGAGAGAGAGAGAGAGACGGAGAGAGAGAGAGAAGAGAGAGAGAGACGGAGAGAGAGACAGAGAGACGGAGAGAGAGAGAGACAGAGATAGATAGAGACAGAGAGAGAAAGAGACAGGGATAGATAGAGACAGAGAGACAGATAGACAGAGATAGATAGCGACAGAGAGAGAGAGAGAGAGAGAGAGAGAGATAGAGAGAGAGAGAGAGAGAGAGAGAGAGAGAGAGAGAGAGAGAGAGAGAGAGAGAGAGAGAGAGAGACGGAGAGAGAGAGAAAGAGAGAGACGGAGAGAGAGAGAGAGAGAGAGAGAGAGAGAGACGGAGAGAGAGAGAGAGAGAGAGAGAGAGAGACGGAGAGAGAGAGAGGGAGAGAGAGAGAGAGAGAGAGAGAGAGAGAGAGAGAGAGAGAGAGAGAGAGAGAGAGAGAGAGAGAGAGAGAGAGAGAGAGAGAGAGAGAGAGAGAGACGGAGAGAGAGAGAAAGAGACAGCTTTAGACAACTTCCTGGACAAAACATTACACTGTAATAGTGAAGGTGTAAACTTGGCAGTAGAAAATCTAAACAGTATATTTGACCTCTCAGCTTCCCTATCAAATCTAACAACAATGACAAATAGTTTGATGAAGAATTCAAAAACCTAAGAAAGAAATTGAGAAACCTATCCAACCAAAACCATAGAGACCCAGAAAACCTCTACGCCTTCACTATGGTGAATCACTAAAACAATACAGAAATACACGACGGAAGAAGAAGGAACAGCACGTCCGAAATCCGCTCAATGTAATTGAATAATCCATAGACTCAAACCACTTCTGGAAAACACTAAAGAAACAACACAAAGAATTATCTATCCAAAATAGAGATGTATGGAACAAACAGCAAAAACATAAACATGATCAAATACAAATCTTAGACTCAACTATTAAAGACGACTAGAACCAGATGGATTCTCCAATTACATTGAATGAACTACATACAGGAACAATACAAACCCTCCAAACCCCAAAAAGGTCTGTGGTGTTGATGGTCTCCTCAATGAAATGATCAAATATACAGACAACACATTCCAATTGGCTAAACTAAAACTCTTTAATAACATCATCTTCAGCTCTGGCATCTTCCCCAATATTCGGAACCAAGGACTGATCCCCCCCAATACACAAAAGTGGACAAATTTGACCCCAATAACTACCGTGGGGTATACACCAACAGCAACCTTGGGAAAATCCTCTGCATTGTCATTAACAGCAGACTCGTACATTTCCTCAGTGAAAACAATGCACTGAGAAAATGTAAAATTGTCTTTTTACCAAATTACCGTACGACAGACCACGTATTCACCCTGCACACTCCAATTGACAAACAAACCAAAACAAAGGCAAAGTCTACTCATGCTTTGTTGATTTAAAAAAAATGTACACAAACAACAGGTGTGTAAACTCCCTCACGACGCCAGGACAGCGGAGTCAATCACCACCTTCCAGAGACACCTGAAACCCCACCTCTTTAAGGAATACCTAGGATAGGATAAAGTAATCCTTCTCACCCCCCCCCCCCCTTAAAAGATTTAGATGCACTATTGTAAAGTGGCTGTTCCATAAATGGATGTCATAAGGTGAATGCACCAATTTGTAAGTCGCTCTGGATAAGAGCGTCTGCTAAATGACTTAAATGTAAATGTAAATGTAATGGTTAAAATGGGCAAAAAACACATATTTCTTTCCACAGGGCTGGGGGGTGAGACATGGATGCAGCTCAAGCCCTACCCTCTTCAACATATATATCAACAAATTGACGAGGGCACTAGAACAGTCTGCAGCACCTGGCCTCATCCTAATAGAATCTGAAATCAAATGCCTACTGTTTAATGATGATCTGGTGCTTCTGCCACCAATCAAGGAGGGCCTACAGCAAATCAAATCAAATCAAATGTATTTATATAGTCCTTCGTACATCAGCTGATATCTCAAAGTGCTGTACAGAAACCCAGCCTAAAACCCCAAACAGCAAGCAATGCAGGTGTAGAAGCACCTAGATCTTCTGCACAGATTCTGTCAGACCTGGGCCCTGACAGTAAATCTCAGTAAGACAAAAATAATGGTGTTCCAAAAAAGGTCTAAGACCACAAATACAAATTCCATCTAGACACCGTTTCCCTAGAGCACACAAAAAACTATACATACCTCAGCCTAAACATCAGCACCACGGGTAACTTCCACAAAGCTGTGAACGAGCTGAGACACAAGGCAAGAAGGTCCTTCGATGAAGTCAAAAGGAACATAACATTTGACGTAACAATTAGGATCTGGCTTAAAATACTTGAATCGGTTATAGAACCCATTGCCCTTTATGGTTGTGAGGTCTGGGGTCTGCTTACCAACCAAGAATTCACAAAATGGACCAAATTGAGACTCCGCATGCAGAATTCTGCAAAAATATCCTCAGTGTATAATGTAAAACCAATAATGCATGCAGAACAGAATTAGGCTGATACCCGCTAATTAGCAAAATCCAGAAAAGAGCCGTTAAAAGGAAGTGATTCCCAAACCTTCCATAACAAAGCCACCACCTACAGAGAGATGAACATGGAGAAGAGTCCCCTAAGCAAGCTGGTCCTGGGGCTCTGTTCACAAACACAAACAGACCCCACAGATCCCAAGGACAGCAACATAATTAGACCCAACCAAATCATGAGAAAACATGCCAATAAAGCCCCTTAAATTTAAATTAAAATTGAAATTATATAATAGAGAGAGAGAAAGGAGAGAGAGAGAGAGAGAGAGAGAGAGAGAGAGAGAGAGAGAGAGAGAGAGAGAGAGAAGGGGAGAGAGAGAGAGAGTACAAACACTAAAAGGCTTTCTGCAGGCCGCTGAAGGTTTCAATGCAGTAGAAAGTAATGGGGCTGGCAGGGCGGAATCAATTATTAACCACAACAGAATTTCCCACAGGTCTGAGGCTGCCAGCTGGTACTGTGCTTCCACTGGGGAAGGAAGACTTTACTGCAGCAAAGGCAGCTGACATGTAGCAGGTCCAGTCTCTCTCTATAGTAACAGGCCCAGTCTCTCTCTCTCTCTCTCTCTCTCTATATAACAGGCCCAGTCTCTCTCTCTCTCTCTCTCTCTCTCTCTCTCTCTATAGTAACAGGTCCAGTCTCTCTATATAGTAGCAGATCCAGTCTCTCTCTCTCTCTCTCTCTCTCTATAGTAACAGGTCCAGTCTCTCTATATAGTAGCAGGTCCAGTCTCTCTCTCTCTCTCTCTCTATAGTAACAGGTCCAGTCTCTCTATATATAGTAGCAGGTCCAGTCTCTCTATATATAGTAGCAGGTCCAGTCTCTCTATATATAGTCGCAGATCCAGTCTCTCTCTATATACAGTGAGGGAAAAAGGTATTTGATCCCCTGCTGATTTTGTACGTTTGCCTACTGACAAAGAAATTATCCGTCTATAATTTTAATGGTAGGTTTATTTGAGCAGTGAGAGACATGTCAAAAATGTTATACATTTATTTGCATTCTCTCTATATAGTAGCAGGTCCAGTCTCTCTCTATATACGTATATTAGCAGGTCCAGTCTCTCTCTCTACAGCAGCAGGTCCAGTCTCTCTCTCTATAAAGTAGCAGGTCCAGTCTCTCTATATATATAGCAGCAGGTCCAGTCTCTCTCTCTACAGCAGCAGGTCCAGTCTCTCTCTATATATAGCAGCAGGTCCAGTCTCTCGCTATATATAGTAGGAGGTCCAGTCTCTCTCTATAAAGTAGCAGGTCCAGTCTCTCTCTCTATATATAGCAGCAGGTCCAGTCTCTCTCTTTACAGCAGCAGGTCCAGTCTCTCTCTATATATAGCAGCAGGTCCAGTCTCTCTCTCTACAGCAGCAGGTCCAGTCTCTCTCTATATATAGCAGCAGGTCCAGTCTCTCTCTATATACGTATATTAACAGGTCCAGTCTCTCTCTATATATATCAGCAGGTCCAGCCTCTCTCTCTATATAGCAGCAGGTCCAGTCTCTCTCTATATAGCAGCAGGTCCAGTCTCTCTATATATAGCAGCAGGTCCAGTCTCTCTCTATATATAGCAGCAGGTCCAGTCTCTCTATATATATAGTAGGAGGTCCAGTCTCTCTCTATAAAGTAGCAGGTCCAGTCTCTCTCTATATATATAGCAGCAGGTCCAGTCTCTCTCTCTACAGCAGCAGGTCCAGTCTCTCTCTCTATATATCAGCAGGTCCAGCCTCTCTATATATATAGCAGCAGGTCCAGTCTCTCTCTCTACAGCAGCAGGTCCAGTCTCTCTCTCTATATAGCAGCAGGTCCAGTCTCTCTCTCTACAGCAGCAGGTCCAGTCTCTCTCTCTATATAGCAGCAGGTCCAGTCTCTCTCTCTATATATCAGCAGGTCCAGCCTCTCTCTCTACAGCAGCAGGTCCAGTCTCTCTCTATATATCAGCAGGTCCAGTCTCTCTCTATATATATCAGCAGGTCCAGTCTCTCTCTATATAGCAGCAGGTCCAGTCTCTCTCTCTATATAGCAGCAGGTCCAGTCTCTCTCTCTATATAGCAGCAGGTCCAGTCTCTCTCTCTACAGCAGCAGGTCCAGTCTCTCTCTCTATATAGCAGCAGGTCCAGTCTCTCTCTCTATATATCAGCAGGTCCAGTCTCTCTCTCTACAGCAGGGTCCAGTCTCTCTCTATATAGCAGCAGGTCCAGTCTCTCTCTCTATATATCAGCAGGTCCAGTCTCTCTCTATATATCAGCAGGTCCAGTCTCTCTCTCTATATATCAGCAGGTCCAGTCTCTCTCTCTATATAGCAGCAGGTCCAGTCTCTCTCTCTATATAGCAGCAGGTCCAGTCTCTCTCTATATATATCAGCAGGTCCAGTCTCTCTCTATATAGCAGCAGGTCCAGTCTCTCTCTCTATATAGCAGCAGGTCCAGTCTCTCTCTCTATATAGCAGCAGGTCCAGTCTCTCTCTCTATAGCAGCAGGTCCAGTCTCTCTCTCTATATAGCAGCAGGTCCAGTCTCTCTCTCTATATATCAGCAGGTCCAGTCTCTCTCTCTATACAGCAGCAGGTCCAGTCTCTCTCTCTATATAGCAGCAGGTCCAGTCTCTCTCTCTATATATCAGCAGGTCCAGTCTCTCTCTCTATATATCAGCAGGTCCAGTCTCTCTCTCTATATATCAGCAGGTCCAGTCTCTCTCTCTATATAGCAGCAGGTCCAGTCTCTCTCTCTATATAGCAGCAGGTCCAGTCTCTCTCTCTATATATCAGCAGGTCCAGTCTCTCTCTCTATATATCAGCAGGTCCAGTCTCTCTCTCTATATAGCAGCAGGTCCAGTCTCTCTCTCTATATAGCAGCAGGTCCAGTCTCTCTCTCTATATATCAGCAGGTCCAGTCTCTCTCTCTACAGCAGCAGGTCCAGTCTCTCTCTCTATATATCAGCAGGTCCAGTCTCTCTCTCTCTACAGCAGCAGGTCCAGTCTCTCTCTCTATATATCAGCAGGTCCAGTCTCTCTCTCTACAGCAGCAGGTCCAGTCTCTCTCTCTATATATCAGCAGGTCCAGTCTCTCTCTCTATATATCAGCAGGTCCAGTCTCTCTCTCTCTACAGCAGCAGGTCCAGTCTCTCTCTCTATATAGCAGCAGGTCCAGTCTCTCTCTCTATATAGCAGCAGGTCCAGTCTCTCTCTCTATATATCAGCAGGTCCAGTCTCTCTCTCTATATAGCAGCAGGTCCAGTCTCTCTCTCTATATAGCAGCAGGTCCAGTCTCTCTCTCTATATAGCAGCAGGTCCAGTCTCTCTCTCTATATAGCAGCAGGTCCAGTCTCTCTCTATATAGCAGCAGGTCCAGTCTCTCTCTATATAGCAGCAGGTCCAGTCTCTCTCTCTATATATCAGCAGGTCCAGTCTCTCTCTCTATATAGCAGCAGGTCCAGTCTCTCTCTCTATATATCAGCAGGTCCAGTCTCTCTCTCTATATAGCAGCAGGTCCAGTCTCTCTCTCTATATATCAGCAGGTCCAGTCTCTCTCTCTATATATCAGCAGGTCCAGTCTCTCTCTCTATATAGCAGCAGGTCCAGTCTCTCTCTCTATATAGCAGCAGGTCCAGTCTCTCTCTCTACAGCAGCAGGTCCAGTCTCTCTCTCTATATAGCAGCAGGTCCAGTCTCTCTCTCTATATATCAGCAGGTCCAGTCTCTCTCTAGCAGCAGGTCCAGTCTCTCTCTCTATATCAGCAGGTCCAGTCTCTCTCTCTATATATCAGCAGGTCCAGTCTCTCTCTCTATATATCAGCAGGTCCAGTCTCTCTCTCTATATATCAGCAGGTCCAGTCTCTCTCTCTATATAGCAGCAGGTCCAGTCTCTCTCTCTATATATCAGCAGGTCCAGTCTCTCTCTCTACAGCAGCAGGTCCAGTCTCTCTCTCTATATAGCAGCAGGTCCAGTCTCTCTCTCTATATATCAGCAGGTCCAGTCTCTCTCTCTATATATCAGCAGGTCCAGTCTCTCTCTCTATATAGCAGCAGGTCCAGTCTCTCTCTCTATATATCAGCAGGTCCAGTCTCTCTCTCTACAGCAGCAGGTCCAGTCTCTCTCTCTATATAGCAGCAGGTCCAGCCTCTCTCTCTATATATCAGCAGGTCCAGTCTCTCTCTCTATATAGCAGCAGGTCCAGTCTCTCTCTCTATATATCAGCAGGTCCAGTCTCTCTCTCTATATAGCAGCAGGTCCAGTCTCTCTCTCTATATAGCAGCAGGTCCAGTCTCTCTCTATATATCAGCAGGTCCAGTCTCTCTCTCTATATATCAGCAGGTCCAGTCTCTCTCTCTATATATCAGCAGGTCCAGCCTCTCTCTCTATATAGCAGCAGGTCCAGTCTCTCTCTCTATATATCAGCAGGTCCAGCCTCTCTCTCTATATAGCAGCAGGTCCAGTCTCTCTCTCTATATAGCAGCAGGTCCAGTCTCTCTCTCTATATATCAGCAGGTCCAGCCTCTCTCTCTATATAGCAGCAGGTCCAGTCTCTCTCTCTATATAGCAGCAGGTCCAGTCTCTCTCTCTATATAGCAGCAGGTCCAGTCTCTCTCTATATATAGCAGCAGGTCCAGTCTCTCTCTCTATATAGCAGCAGGTCCAGTCTCTCTCTCTATATAGCAGCAGGTCCAGTCTCTCTCTATATAGCAGCAGGTCCAGTCTCTCTCTCTATATAGCAGCAGGTCCAGTCTCTCTCTATATATAGCAGCAGGTCCAGTCTCTCTCTCTATACAGCAGCAGGTCCAGCCTCTCTCTCTATATAGCAGCAGGTCCAGTCTCTCTCTCTATATATCAGCAGGTCCAGTCTCTCTCTATATATATCAGCAGGTCCAGTCTCTCTCTCTATATAGCAGCAGGTCCAGCCTCTCTCTCTATATATCAGCAGGTCCAGTCTCTCTCTCTATATATCAGCAGGTCCAGTCTCTCTCTCTATATATCAGCAGGTCCAGTCTCTCTCTCTATATAGCAGCAGGTCCAGTCTCTCTCTCTATATATCAGCAGGTCCAGTCTCTCTCTATATATATCAGCAGGTCCAGTCTCTCTCTCTATATATCAGCAGGTCCAGTCTCTCTCTCTATATAGCAGCAGGTCCAGCCTCTCTCTCTATATATCAGCAGGTCCAGTCTCTCTCTATATATCAGCAGGTCCAGTCTCTCTCTCTATATATCAGCAGGTCCAGTCTCTCTCTCTATATATCAGCAGGTCCAGTCTCTCTCTATATAGCAGCAGGTCCAGCCTCTCTCTCTATATATCAGCAGGTCCAGTCTCTCTCTCTATATATCAGCAGGTCCAGTCTCTCTCTCTATATATCAGCAGGTCCAGTCTCTCTCTCTATATATCAGCAGGTCCAGTCTCTCTCTCTATATAGCAGCAGGTCCAGTCTCTCTCTCTATATATCAGCAGGTCCAGTCTCTCTCTCTATATATCAGCAGGTCCAGTCTCTCTCTCTATATAGCAGCAGGTCCAGTCTCTCTCTCTATATAGCAGCAGGTCCAGTCTCTCTCTATATATAGCAGCAGGTCCAGTCTCTCTCTCTATATAGCAGCAGGTCCAGTCTCTCTCTATATATAGCAGCAGGTCCAGTCTCTCTCTCTATACAGCAGCAGGTCCAGCCTCTCTCTCTATATAGCAGCAGGTCCAGTCTCTCTCTCTATATATCAGCAGGTCCAGTCTCTCTCTATATATATCAGCAGGTCCAGTCTCTCTCTCTATATAGCAGCAGGTCCAGCCTCTCTCTCTATATATCAGCAGGTCCAGTCTCTCTCTCTATATATCAGCAGGTCCAGTCTCTCTCTCTATATATCAGCAGGTCCAGTCTCTCTCTCTATATATCAGCAGGTCCAGTCTCTCTCTCTATATAGCAGCAGGTCCAGCCTCTCTCTCTATATATCAGCAGGTCCAGTCTCTCTCTCTATATATCAGCAGGTCCAGTCTCTCTCTCTATATATCAGCAGGTCCAGTCTCTCTCTCTATATAGCAGCAGGTCCAGTCTCTCTCTCTATATATCAGCAGGTCCAGTCTCTCTCTCTATATATCAGCAGGTCCAGTCTCTCTCTCTATATAGCAGCAGGTCCAGTCTCTCTCTCTATATAGCAGCAGGTCCAGTCTCTCTCTATATATAGCAGCAGGTCCAGTCTCTCTCTCTATATAGCAGCAGGTCCAGTCTCTCTCTATATATAGCAGCAGGTCCAGTCTCTCTCTCTATACAGCAGCAGGTCCAGCCTCTCTCTCTATATAGCAGCAGGTCCAGTCTCTCTCTCTATATATCAGCAGGTCCAGTCTCTCTCTATATATATCAGCAGGTCCAGTCTCTCTCTCTATATAGCAGCAGGTCCAGCCTCTCTCTCTATATATCAGCAGGTCCAGTCTCTCTCTCTATATATCAGCAGGTCCAGTCTCTCTCTATATATCAGCAGGTCCAGTCTCTCTCTCTATATAGCAGCAGGTCCAGTCTCTCTCTCTATATATCAGCAGGTCCAGTCTCTCTCTCTATATATCAGCAGGTCCAGTCTCTCTCTCTATATATCAGCAGGTCCAGTCTCTCTCTCTATATATCAGCAGGTCCAGTCTCTCTCTATATATCAGCAGGTCCAGTCTCTCTCTCTATATATCAGCAGGTCCAGTCTCTCTCTCTATATATCAGCAGGTCCAGTCTCTCTCTCTATATAGCAGCAGGTCCAGTCTCTCTCTCTATATATCAGCAGGTCCAGTCTCTCTCTCTATATATCAGCAGGTCCAGTCTCTCTCTCTATATAGCAGCAGGTCCAGTCTCTCTCTATATAGCAGCAGGTCCAGTCTCTCTCTATATTTAGCAGCAGGTCCAGTCTCTCTCTCTATATAGCAGCAGGTCCAGTCTCTCTCTATATATAGCAGCAGGTCCAGTCTCTCTCTCTATACAGCAGCAGGTCCAGCCTCTCTCTCTATATAGCAGCAGGTCCAGTCTCTCTCTCTATATATCAGCAGGTCCAGTCTCTCTCTATATATATCAGCAGGTCCAGTCTCTCTCTCTATATAGCAGCAGGTCCAGCCTCTCTCTCTATATATCAGCAGGTCCAGTCTCTCTCTCTATATATCAGCAGGTCCAGTCTCTCTCTCTATATATCAGCAGGTCCAGTCTCTCTCTCTATATATCAGCAGGTCCAGTCTCTCTCTATATATATCAGCAGGTCCAGTCTCTCTCTCTATATAGCAGCAGGTCCAGTCTCTCTCTCTATATATCAGCAGGTCCAGTCTCTCTCTCTACAGCAGCAGGTCCAGTCTCTCTCTCTATATATCAGCAGGTCCAGTCTCTCTCTCTATATATCAGCAGGTCCAGTCTCTCTCTCTATATATCAGCAGGTCCAGTCTCTCTCTCTATATAGCAGCAGGTCCAGTCTCTCTCTATATATCAGCAGGTCCAGTCTCTCTCTCTACAGCAGCAGGTCCAGTCTCTCTCTCTATATATCAGCAGGTCCAGTCTCTCTCTCTATATATCAGCAGGTCCAGTCTCTCTCTCTACAGCAGCAGGTCCAGTCTCTCTATATATATATCAGCAGGTCCAGTCTCTCTCTCTATATAGCAGCAGGTCCAGTCTCTCTCTCTATATATCAGCAGGTCCAGTCTCTCTCTCTACAGCAGCAGGTCCAGTCTCTCTCTCTATATATCAGCAGGTCCAGTCTCTCTCTATATATATCAGCAGGTCCAGTCTCTCTCTCTATATAGCAGCAGGTCCAGCCTCTCTCTCTATATATCAGCAGGTCCAGTCTCTCTCTCTATATATCAGCAGGTCCAGTCTCTCTCTCTATATATCAGCAGGTCCAGTCTCTCTCTCTATATATCAGCAGGTCCAGTCTCTCTCTATATATATCAGCAGGTCCAGTCTCTCTCTCTATATAGCAGCAGGTCCAGTCTCTCTCTATATATCAGCAGGTCCAGTCTCTCTCTACAGCAGCAGGTCCAGTCTCTCTCTCTATATATCAGCAGGTCCAGTCTCTCTCTCTATATATCAGCAGGTCCAGTCTCTCTCTCTATATATCAGCAGGTCCAGTCTCTCTCTCTATATAGCAGCAGGTCCAGTCTCTCTCTCTATATATCAGCAGGTCCAGTCTCTCTCTCTACAGCAGCAGGTCCAGTCTCTCTCTATATATCAGCAGGTCCAGTCTCTCTCTCTATATATCAGCAGGTCCAGTCTCTCTCTCTACAGCAGCAGGTCCAGTCTCTCTATATATATCAGCAGGTCCAGTCTCTCTCTCTATATAGCAGCAGGTCCAGTCTCTCTCTCTATATATCAGCAGGTCCAGTCTCTCTCTCTACAGCAGCAGGTCCAGTCTCTCTCTCTATATATCAGCAGGTCCAGTCTCTCTCTCTATATATCAGCAGGTCCAGTCTCTCTCTCTACAGCAGCAGGTCCAGTCTCTCTATATATATATCAGCAGGTCCAGTCTCTCTCTCTATATAGCAGCAGGTCCAGTCTCTCTCTCTATATATCAGCAGGTCCAGTCTCTCTCTCTACAGCAGCAGGTCCAGTCTCTCTCTCTATATATCAGCAGGTCCAGTCTCTCTCTATATATCAGCAGGTCCAGTCTCTCTCTCTACAGCAGCAGGTCCAGTCTCTCTATATATATATCAGCAGGTCCAGTCTCTCTCTCTATATAGCAGCAGGTCCAGTCTCTCTCTCTATATATCAGCAGGTCCAGTCTCTCTCTCTACAGCAGCAGGTCCAGTCTCTCTCTCTATATAGCAGCAGGTCCAGCCTCTTACTTCATGATCTTAGCCAGCCAGAGTTACATTTCACTCCAGTTTTTGTTTTTGCCACTTTCCCATTGATATGCAAACATTGTTTTTCCAGAATGTAGGTCGGGGGACAATGTGTGGCCTCAAAAGCTGTTTTCTCTTTGGTCCTCACTTCCCTGGTGAGGACTTCACGTGCTGTCTCCTGTTGTGCTGGTTTGGGAACCAGTCTTTAGGGCTGCCTTGCCTGCCTTCCAACCATTGTGTCATTGCTTAAGGCTGGATGCTGGTAGTAGGTGTATTGGATTACAGTGTGCCTGCTTATGGTGTGATATGAACTCTGTTACAGGGGAGATATGGCAGTAGGTTTGGAAGAATGCATCAAGTCTACCAAACATACATATTGTGATGGGGATTGGAGTGTTTGCCAATACTAAGTGTTTAAAATATATATGTTTTATTTTGGGTTAATGGTTAGAATAGTTTATGAAAACGTTCTTTGAAGATTCTAGAATTCAAGAGAAGGTTAGTGTTTAAGTTAAAAGCACCCTATTCACTACATGCCCTGTGAGCCCTGGTCCAACGTAGTGCACTATATGTAGGGTTTAGGGACTAGGATGCCATTTAGGACGAGTCCATGTGATGTCACTGGTGTGTAACTTGAGGAGCTGTCTTCAAATCAAAACAAACCTTTGACTAAACAGAGAAACACGGAAGTGAACACATCCTCCTTTACAAGGTTACACCTGTCCAGAAACCACCGCACACTAAAATGAATGGATGACTTTACAAGGTTACACCTGTCCAGAAACCACCGCACACTAAAATGAATGGATGACTTTACAAGGTTACACCTGTCCAGAAACCACCGCACACTAAAATGAATGGATGACTTTACAAGGTTACACCTGTCCAGAAACCACCGCACACTAAAATGAATGGATGACTTTACAAGGTTACACCTGTCCAGAAACCACCGCACACTAAAATGAATGGATGACTTTACAAGGTTTCACCTGTCCAGAAACCACCGCACACTAAAATGAATGGATGACTTTACAAGGTTACACCTGTCCAGAAACCACCGCACACTAAAATGAATGGATGACTTTACAAGGTTACACCTGTCCAGAAACCACCGCACACTAAAATGAATGGATGACTTTACAAGGTTTCACCTGTCCAGAAACCACCGCACACTAAAATGAATGGATGACTTTACAAGGTTACACCTGTCCAGAAACCACCGCACACTAAAATGAATGGATGACTTTACAAGGTTTCACCTGTCCAGAAACCACCGCACACTAAAATGAATGG
Source organism: Oncorhynchus keta (assembly GCF_023373465.1). Taxonomy (NCBI): domain Eukaryota; kingdom Metazoa; phylum Chordata; class Actinopteri; order Salmoniformes; family Salmonidae; genus Oncorhynchus; species Oncorhynchus keta. The sequence goes on along the minus strand of NW_026279390.1, from coordinate 142,843 downwards.
ATGACTTTACAAGGTTACACCTGTCCAGAAACCACCGCACACTAAAATGAATGGATGACTTTACAAGGTTTCACCTGTCCAGAAACCACCGCACACTAAAATGAATGGATGACTTTACAAGGTTACACCTGTCCAGAAACCACCGCACACTAAAATGAATGGATGACTTTACAAGGTTTCACCTGTCCAGAAACCACCGCACACTAAAATGAATGGATGACTTTACAAGGTTACACCTGTCCAGAAACCACCGCACACTAAAATGAATGGATGACTTTACAAGGTTACACCTGTCCAGAAACCACCGCACACTAAAATGAATGGATGACTTTACAAGGTTTCACCTGTCCAGAAACCACCGCACACTAAAATGAATGGATGACTTTACAAGGTTACACCTGTCCAGAAACCACCGCACACTAAAATGAATGGATGACTTTACAAGGTTTCACCTGTCCAGAAACCACCGCACACTAAAATGAATGGATGACTTTACAAGGTTACACCTGTCCAGAAACCACCGCACACTAAAATGAATGGATGACTTTACAAGGTTACACCTGTCCAGAAACCACCGCACACTAAAATGAATGGATGACTTTACAAGGTTACACCTGTCCAGAAACCACCGCACACTAAAATGAATGGATGACTTTACAAGGCTTTACCTGTCCAGAAACCACCACACACTAAAATGAATGGATGACTTTACAAGGCTTTACCTGTCCAGAAACCACCGCACACTAAAATGAATGGATGACTTTACAAGGTTACACCTGTCCAGAAACCACCGCACACTAAAATGAATGGATGACTTTACAAGGTTACACCTGTCCAGAAACCACCGCACACTAAAATGAATGGATGACTTTACAAGGTTTCACCTGTCAAAATACAAACACAGACTGAAATGAATGGATGACTTTACAAGGTTTCACCTGTCCAGAAACCACCGCACACTAAAATGAATGGATGACTTTACAAGGTTTCACCTGTCAAAATACAAACACAGACTGAAATGAATGGATGACTTTACAAGGTTACACCTGTCCAGAAACCACCGCACACTAAAATGAATGGATGACTTTACAAGGTTACACCTGTCCAGAAACCACCGCACACTAAAATGAATGGATGACTTTACAAGGTTTCACCTGTCCAGAAACCACCGCACACTAAAATGAATGGATGACTTTACAAGGTTACACCTGTCCAGAAACCACCTCACACTAAAATGAATGGATGACTTTACAAGGTTTCACCTGTCCAGAAACCACCGCACACTAAAATGAATGGATGACTTTACAAGGTTACACCTGTCCAGAAACCACCGCACACTAAAATGAATGGATGACTTTACAAGGTTTCACCTGTCCAGAAACCACCGCACACTAAAATGAATGGATGACTTTACAAGGTTACACCTGTCCAGAAACCACCGCACACTAAAATGAATGGATGACTTTACAAGGTTTCACCTGTCCAGAAACCACCGCACACTAAAATGAATGGATGACTTTACAAGGTTACACCTGTCCAGAAACCACCGCACACTAAAATGAATGGATGACTTTACAAGGTTACACCTGTCCAGAAACCACCGCACACTAAAATGAATGGATGACTTTACAAGGTTTCACCTGTCCAGAAACCACCGCACACTAAAATGAATGGATGACTTTACAAGGTTACACCTGTCCAGAAACCACCGCACACTAAAATGAATGGATGACTTTACAAGGTTTCACCTGTCCAGAAACCACCGCACACTAAAATGAATGGATGACTTTACAAGGTTACACCTGTCCAGAAACCACCGCACACTAAAATGAATGGATGACTTTACAAGGTTACACCTGTCCAGAAACCACCGCACACTAAAATGAATGGATGACTTTACAAGGTTACACCTGTCCAGAAACCACCGCACACTAAAATGAATGGATGACTTTACAAGGCTTTACCTGTCCAGAAACCACCACACACTAAAATGAATGGATGACTTTACAAGGCTTTACCTGTCCAGAAACCACCGCACACTAAAATGAATGGATGACTTTACAAGGTTACACCTGTCCAGAAACCACCGCACACTAAAATGAATGGATGACTTTACAAGGTTACACCTGTCCAGAAACCACCGCACACTAAAATGAATGGATCACTTTACAAGGTTTCACCTGTCAAAATACAAACACAGACTGAAATGAATGGATGACTTTACAAGGTTTCACCTGTCCAGAAACCACCGCACACTAAAATGAATGGATGACTTTACAAGGTTTCACCTGTCCAGAAACCACCGCACACTAAAATGAATGGATGACTTTACAAGGTTACACCTGTCCAGAAACCACCGCACACTAAAATGAATGGATGACTTTACAAGGTTTCACCTGTCAAAATACAAACACAGACTGAAATGAATGGATGACTTTACAAGGTTACACCTGTCCAGAAACCACCGCACACTAAAATGAATGGATGACTTTACAAGGTTTCACCTGTCAAAATACAAACACAGACTGAAATGAATGGATGACTTTAAAGGCATTTCCTGTCTAAATACCACCGCAGGTTAAAATGAATGGATGCCTTTATAAGGCCTTGTCTGTCAAAATACCACCGCAGACTAGAATGAATGGATGCCAACAAAGGTAGGAAGGTGAACAACGAGAAGGAAGGTGTATTTTGGTCTGATGGCTGGTGGGAATGGTTCTGGTCTGGTCCCGGTATAGAAACTGACTGACTGGTCGACCGGCCGCCTGTCACCCGACCGACACACACTATATTATAGACCCCTGATGGATCAGGGTACCTGCCTGACTGACTGGGTACTGACT
>NW_026279390.1:0-135000 GCF_023373465.1 Oncorhynchus keta | reverse complement strand
TGCTGCTGGGAACAGAACAGAGACAGACAGGGCAGAGACCTGCTCCAAGGTGCTGCTGGGAACAGAACAGAGACAGACAGGGCAGAGACCTGCTCCAAGGTGCTGCTGGGAACAGAACAGAGACAGACAGGGCAGAGACCTGCTCCAAGGTGCTGCTGGGAACAGAACAGAGACAGACAGGGAAGAGACCTGCTCCAAGGTGCTGCTGGGAACAGAACAGAGACAGACAGGGCAGAGACCTGCTCCAAGGTGCTGCTGGGAACAGAACAGAGACAGACAACTGTTGACTCAACTCTGGAGAAACATCTAGTTTTGCCCATGGTAAAGATCTGTCAGTGTCATGCTTTTCTCTCTCCAATTACTGGCTGAATGTTTCCTAGGTGAGGGTGCCATTCAGGCTCCTTGAGCCAGTCAATTCACCTGGTTGCTCTTCAGAACAGGGAACTTCCTATAAGTGCTTGGCCACTGAAGCAACAAGAGCCACTGGGGCCTCCAGTCCGATCAATGCTGCTGTTGACCCACACAGCTGACAGCATACAATGAACAACACACTCTGCCTAATGGCCCATGAGTCCTGTTACACACCAGTGAAGAAGGCGAGAGCTCTTGGGCTAATGGTCCCTGTGGCCCCTGACTGGGAGCTCAACAGGTGGGCTGAGGACCGACTGACAGGCTGGCTGCCTGGGAGTCTTGGTTTGAGCCTCAAGTGGCAACCCTATAGGGATCTGGTCAAAAGTAGTGCATTTTATGGAGAATAGCGTGCTATTTGGGACACATCCTTGAGGTGGTTAAAACTATTCATTGAATGGTGATTGAAAACATATTCTGTGGGTTGTCTTAAAGATGCAATGTGTATCAGTTTCAGCTACTCGACCAAATTCACATAGAAAATGGAATTATAGATATGTCATTTTTGTTGAAAGCAAGTCTAAGAAGTGTTAGATCAGTTCTATGTGCACTATTTCTATGCCTCCCGTTCTTAAATTTCCAATTGGCTCATTCATCCCTCCCTCCTCTCCCTGTAACTATTCTCCAGGTCATTGCTGTAAATGACAACCTGTTCTCAGTAAATTTACATTGTAAAATAAGGGTACAAAAAATGTATGAAATAAAATAAAACATTTTGTTGTTTGCGTAAACAGAAATTAGGCAAACTATTAGAATACAACATTTGTTTTTTTTGCGTAAAATGAAATTAGGCAAACTATTAGAATTTGACCAGGAAATCGCTGAGCGATTTCTGCCTCGTGCATCTTTAACTAATGGTAGACCTACATTTGGAGTCCACAGATTATATTTGTATCGCCCATACTGGCATTCAGAGAGGCCCCGCCATCATTGAGCGAAAACAACAAAACATGTCACTCAAACGTCAACTTGATTTTAATAGGCTTAGTACTTTTAGAGCCCGCCTATTCCCCGCCCCTCTCATTTTAAGCTACATGGTCTGAAAATAATACTCTGAGAACAAGAGTTGACTTTAAACAGTTGCGCGGACACGTCGCTTTCACAGGATTTGCGGTGATCACATTGAGGGACAATCTATACTGAATATTGCTACTTGGGATTCTGGAGCAAAATGAGACGAAATCACAATTACAGCTGTTCATCTGATAGCGAACTTGATGACAATATAGAAGTGGAGAAGGACAGTGGTGACGAAAATGTGTATGTTGAAAATGCAGTTATGACGAATAGGAAATATTTTTTTAAATGAGAAAATCAATTTATTTGTCATTCTGATATAAGCCTAATGTTTATTTTTTTTTTTGTGGTAGGCTAATCTAAATCACGCATCTCTACACAGTGTGTCTCTCTTGAAAAACAGGCTATGCGTGACAGAAGCCTATCGTCACCAATATGTTATTGAAACTGAATGAAAATTACTTTGATTATTTCAGAAACCTTGACTCTTCGCATGACTTGATGTCACCCCCGAAAACCACTCCCACTCAAGCCAGAAAACGACGCAGAGGAGTGAGTATTACATTTATCTTGCATAATTATACACCATATATTGCCATTATTAAGGTTCACCATCACCTTGATATGCTGTCGGAGACGCAAAAATCGAATTACACCTCGCTCTCATCCACAGATTATTGAGAAACGGCGACGTGACCGAATCAACAACAGCCTGACTGATCTCAGAAGACTTGTGCCAAGTGCGTTTGAGAAGCAGGTAGGCTACAGTACAATTGTATATACCATACAGACCTATTGGATTCAGAGTATATTAATCTCAGTCAACTTCTGCCTTTTCTACATCTTTGGTTAAGACTGTTATTTTACAAGTAACACAATCTAATCGAATGTTTGCCTTTTGTCACAGGGATCGTCAAAATTGGAAAAAGCTGAAATTTTGCAGATTACTGTGGATCATTTGAAGATGATACATGCTGCCAGTGGACAAGGTGAGTCAATACCAAAACAATACAAAGATGTGATTTATGATGACAGCCTGGAAAAAACATGTTGTGATAGGTAAACTTCTAGTTAAACTTCTGCATATTTGTCGGGAACTAGGCATATCCTCCAAGCTCCACCACAGAATTAGACCAAGTGTCTCCATGTCCTTTAGTTCCTCTAGTTGTGTAGTGCTCTGTATACTCCTGTGTGTTGTAGTTCCTGTTCCTGACCCTCTGCCTCCCTCTCCTGGTAGGGTATTTTGAAGCCCACGCTCTGGCCAAGAACTACCGCAGCCTGGGCTTCAGGGAGTGTCTGTCAGAGACGGCCCGCTACCTAAGCATCATGGAGGGCTGGAACAGTGTCGACCCACTCCGCGTACGCCTGGTCTCTCACCTCAACAACTACGCCTCTCAGAGAGACATCCACACTGGATTGACTGGACACCCTGGACAACTAGCCTGGGGCTCCGCTTTGAGGACACCCTCCGCCCACCTGCCACACCCCCTCTTACCACTCCCCCAGGGACGGACACTAGCCCCCCACAGTACCAGCAGCCCACCCTCCTCCTGCTCCATCTCCTCCTCCTCCTCCTCCATGTCATCCCCCTGTTCAACTGATACCTCAGTGACCTCCAGACTCAGCGTGACGGCCCCCTCAGAGGCACTCAGGGTGCCCCCCAATGACAATCTACCCCTGGGGCTGGCCCTGTCAGTCTCAGCCTCCAAGCTCTCCCAACCACCACCCCTCCTCTCCTCCCTGTCTGCCTTCTCCTTCACTACTTTTCCCCTAGTGTCCCCGGCAGCCCTCAATTCATCAGGCTCCTCCACAGCCCTGAGAAATCAGCCTTACAGGCCCTGGGGGACCGAGATCGGGGCCTTCTGAACTCTTGTGATCATCAGAACCGGAAGGCAACAACTTAGATCCCCGCCTCCCCCCAACCTGCCTCCCACCAACCTGCCTCCTCCAACCTGCCTCCCTCCAACCTGCCTCCCTCCAACCTGCCTCCCTTCAACCTGCCTCCCTCCAACCTGCCTCCCTCCAACCTGCCTCCCTCCAACCTGCCTCCCTCCAACCTGCCTCCCTCCAACCTGCCTCCCGCCAACCCGCCTCCCTCCAACCCGCCTCCCTCCAACCCGCCTCCCTCCAACCCGCCTCCCTCCAACCCGCCTCCCTCCAACCCGCCTCCCGCCAACCCGCCTCCCGCCAACCCGCCTCCCTCCAACCCGCCTCCCTCCAACCCGCCTCCTCCAACCCGCCTCCCGCCAACCCGCCTCCTCCAACCCGCCTCCCTCCAACCCGCCTCCCTCCAACCCGCCTCCCTCCAACCCGCCTCCCGCCAACCCGCCTCCTGCCAACCCGCCTCCCTCCAACCCGCCTCCCGCCAACCCGCCTCCCTCCAACCAGCCTCCCTCCAACCTGCCTCCCTCCAACCTGCCTCCCGCCAACCTGCCTCCCGCCAACCTGCCTCCCTCCAACCTGCCTCCCTCCAACCTGCCTCCCGCCAACCTGCCTCCCTCCAACCTGCCTCCCTCCAACCTGCCTCCCTCCAACCTGCCTCCCTCCAACCTGCCTCCCTCCAACCTGCCTCCCGCCAACCTGTCTCCCGCCAACCTGCCTCCCTCCAACCTGCCTCCCTCCAACCTGCCTCCCTCCCAACCCGCCTCCCTCCAACCCGCCTCCCTCCAACCCGCCTCCCTCCAACCCGCCTCCCGCCAACCCGCCTCCCTCCAACCCGCCTCCCGCCAACCCGCCTCCCGCCAACCCGCCTCCCTCCAACCAGCCTCCCTCCAACCTGCCTCCCTCCAACCTGCCTCCCGCCAACCTGCCTCCCGCCAACCTGCCTCCCTCCAACCTGCCTCCCTCCAACCTGCCTCCCGCCAACCTGCCTCCCTCCAACCTGCCTCCCGCCAACCTGCCTCCCTCCAACCTGCCTCCCTCCAACCTGCCTCCCTCCAACCTGCCTCCCGCCAACCTGCCTCCCGCCAACCTGCCTCCCTCCAACCTGCCTCCCTCCAACCTGCCTCCCTCCAACCTGCCTCCCGCCAACCTGCCTCCCTCCAACCTGCCTCCCTCCAACCTGCCTCCCCCAACCTGCCTCCCTTCAACCTGCCTCCCTTCAACCTGCCTCCCTTCAACCTGCCTCCCTTCAACCTGCCTCCCTCCAACCTGCCTCCCGCCAACCTGCCTCCCGCCAACCTGCCTCCCTCCAACCTGCCTCCCTCCAACCTGCCTCCTCCAACCTGCCTCCCTCCAACCAACCTGCCTCCCTCCAACCTGCCTCCCTTCAACCTGCCTCCCCCAACCTGCCTCCCTCCAACCCGCCTCCCGCCAACACTCCACAAACCAAGCAGGAGTACCTGACTGTCTCATCTGTTTTTCCCCTCTGGCAATGAGGGGGATGGGGTAGACTAATGCTATTGTGAGCCCAGATATGGCCTCCAAGGTAGGAAAGGACTGACTATTGTTTCATGTCCACAAAACTGATTTCATTTGGTTTATTATCAGAGTGCACTAAGAGAAGGGGTTTGGGGTATTTGTAGGTCAAATATAATATTGTAAAAATAGAACTCCTGCAGCTTTGAAAGGGAACAAATACACCTGCAATGTATCACAAATAGAGTTAAACATGACCTGGATCTGCTAATACTTTAGTTATGTCTATATGGGATTGTCGAACATGCTTTATATAGAAAGCAACTTTGAAAAAACATTGTTTTGTAATATTTTTGTACCAATAAACTGAGTTTGTAAGAAGATGCATGTTTATTTGATCAATGCTCAGGATTCATGTGTTTTACCTATAAACTGTTGTGGGGTTTAGAGTATGTTGTCCACTTCCCACATCACTTAAACTCAAATAATTTATCAGTTTCAACTGTGTCACGGCTGGCTGGGTGTGTAGCGAGGAATCCGGCGCAGAGAGGTCCAGGGGAAAGTGCACTTTATGGCACCAAAATGAAATGCCCAACACGCAGGGAGCAAACACTGACCAACCCAAACCAACGGGTAACAAGGTCCGGGGGCCTGTTGCACAAAACTAGGATAAGGGATTAAGCCAGGATATCTTGGTGATCCTGGCTCAATTGATCCGTAATCCGGTTGCACTAAGGATGGATAGGGGGCAGGAGGATATGTTATGGTATAAATTACCATGGAGATTTATTCTGTGGAGCTAGCCTGCTCCAGACCAGGCTAAATTCCAGGATCTATTTAATCTCATCCCTAATGTCAGTCAGCAGTCACCACAAATGGAAAACAATAGTTATTTCACTGCTCACTATACATTATCACATAACTAGACCCACTGTCATTATTTAAACGTTTGTGATCATTAATTTCAATGATTTTGGATAAAAAATGATTTTTAGATGTTGCCATCATTAGATAATTTACAGTTTCCTATAGACTATATATAAAATGATATAATATTAGGGCCACAGAGGGAAAAAAAAGACAAGTCATAATATTGTAACCAGTTGTTTTAAAGGAGGACAGTTGTTAAAATGACAGATGCGGGGCATTTTGTGAAATTGTACTTCAGTATGGTTTCATAAACAAAGACATGCTGATGTGCCAGAATATTAAGTATCACATTGTCATAAGTATCAAAACTGTAAAAACAATATGTAGCTTTTCTGCAGAAAGAACCAGCCTCAAATTTATGACTTTATCCTTTTTCTTCAGTGTGGCCCTAGTACTCTGTCATATAAACAAACACATTCCATATGAATATAAAAACACAATGTGTAACATTATGTTCCTTTATTGAATAAGGACAAAACAAAGCAGGTAAACCATCAGCTCCTTTCGAAACTGAAGACAGTGACTCTACAAGATGGAAAGCACAGAATCCAAGCATATTATACAAAATGATACATACACATTCAAAGGTCTGTATATAACACACCCTGCATGTCTGCACACTAAAATAAATGCAGGACAAATCCATACACATCAACTGAACAGACAAATGAATGGATGCAGTAGCCTCCCTGCAGCCTTGTATTACACACAGTATACCGCACAAACATCATAAGAGGCCAAATTCGTACAAAAACGAACCCAAAAAAACCCAAATTCCTCTGCCACCGCAGGACATCTTTAACCAAAATTGAAAGCACACATACTAACTAAAATAATTCAACACATATTGGTCCCTCAGCAGCCGACCACTGTCGTCATCAGGGAAGATTGCCGGATTGTCCCAGTCCATGGCTGGTGGCACTCTGGGGGCCCTCTCCTTCCTCAGGCAGGCCACATTGTGGAGGACAGCACAAGCCACAGTAATATCACATGCCCTAACAGGGCTGACCCTTAATTTGTGAAGGCAGTGAAAGCGTGCCTTCAGGAGGCCAAAGGTCATTTCAACTCTGGCCCTGGTCCTGGCATGGGCATGGTTGTAGGCCTGCTGTGCTTCCTGGGGGTCTGTGAAAGGTGTCAGGAGAAAAGGCTGGCAGCCATACTGTCTCCCAGCAACACACCAGAGAATTCACCTGTCAACACAAAATCTCATCATTACTACCTCATAAACACAGTGATATTCTTGACACAGCCATGATGGTTATAAATAGGGGTTGTGTGGCTTACCTTGTGATAGGCACTGATAGATTTCAGAGGCCCGAAAGATTCTGGAGTCATGGACTGAGCCAGGCCATTTTGCCACAACATTGCTGATCACACAGTCAGCATTGCAGACCATCTGAAATCATAAGATGAGGAATATTACACCAATCAATGCACATCACTGGCAATGCAGAGTGTTCGTCAATGGACAATATCAAAAAGTTATGTTCACCTGAACATTAATGCTGTGAAAGGATTTCCTATTCACAAAAATCGGCCTCATGGGCACCTGAGGGGGCTTTTATCCTTATGTGTGTGCAGTCCACTGCACCAATGACATTGGGGAAACCTGTCACACAAAGTAATGAGTATCCTACTATGTGTTAACAGTTGTCCTGTAATTTGTAGATCCTCTTACCTGCAATCCTATAGAACTCCTCTTTGATGTCACAGAGTCTTCTGTGGCCAGGGAAGGAGATGAAGACATCTGCTAATGCTTTGATAGCCAGACACACACTCCTTATTGTGCGGCAAATTGTGGCCTTGTTCAGCTGTTCTGCATCCCCACTGAGTACAGGAAGGCTCCACTAGCAAAAAAGCGCAAGGCCACACAAACCATTTGCTCCACACTCAGTGCATGGCTCCGTGCAGTGCGGTGCTTAATCCTGGGACCCAGTAGTCTGCATAGATACCTGATGCCATCTGCAGAAAACCTGTATCTTTCATATAGATGGTCGTCAGGGAAGGCCAGTGGGTCCAACCGGTCCCTGAAGACCCTTTCTCGCCTGAAGGCTCTCCTCAGCACAAGTGCTTCTTCATCCACCACATCTCGCACGAATGGGCATGCCATTGTCAGAGCAGAAAGGAACACACAATTTTGGGCCTTCATATAGGCTAGTGGCCACACCTGGTGCTGGGGGGGTGGGCAAAAGAGGGCGATGCCTTATAACGATGACTTGGTTGTACTGATTGCTGGGAAAATAAAAAAAACCTTAGAAAGATGCCACCGTCCTGTGTGCTCACAATAAGAGCTCATATGTCATGGCTCACTTGACTTTACGAGAATATACCTAATTTTTATTTTGAGCTGTGTCATCTTCTTGGAGCTGGGGGAGGAAATACAAATAATGATTAATACATTTGTGTTACAGTTAGCATACAGTGTACATTGAAGGCATATCTCACCTCCCTCTCAAGTTTTTTTATTTCAAGGTCCAGTTTCCTAATTGTCCTCTTTTTTATTTCGGACTCCAGTGCAAGATTTTCCTTCTTGTACTGAATGTCTATGTCTGCCAGTTCTATTTGGCGCCGGAGGTGGTTGCCATACAACTTTCTGATAGCTTGTGAGCTCTGTGAACACAATACAATTAGCGCAGCTGGAATTTGGCAGGATGTGGTGTCCTTTTATTAATACGCACTGTTGCCAGGCTGGTTTTCCCACTGTATAGCATCTGGGTCCTGTAAAAGAAATTAGATTTTTTGATTTTGATGAGGACTCCTCACCATTGTAGAGTAAATAGTACTTTGTCTTACCATGATACCTCATGCCTTCTGGAATCCAGAGAGATGGTCTCCTCCTCATCATCATCATCTCCATCATGTGCTGTTGCTGCTGCACTGGGGCCTTCACCCTATCACATTTAATCGGATTCATATTGAAGCTAGTAGACAAGACATGCCAGGCCTACAGTATGCCTTTGATGGAGTACTCACTGGATCAGCATCGTCTGGTGCTTGTGCTGGTGGCTCTAACAGTAGCTCAGTTGGTAGAGCATGGCGCTTGTAACGCCAGGGTAGTGGGTTCGATTCCCGGGACCACCCATACGTAGAATGTATGCACACATGACTGTAAGTCGCTTTGGATAAAAGCGTCTGCTAAATGGCATATATTATTATTATTATTAACACAGTGCTGCCAGACACTGCAAGGCAATAGGTAAACCAAAGTCAGACAGTCCAAATTGATTCAATATGAATGTGGTTGTATCCCATGTAGAGATGGAAGGACATACCTTGAATGAAGCGGGTGGCATCTTGGGAGGAACCTATGCTCGTCTCTTTCCCCCCAGGGATCCCCTCTAAGACGGGCCTGCCTTTATTTAGCTCCAAGGCCATGTCCTCTGCTGGGGTAAGGTCAGCCTTTGGTGACCCACCACCCGTGCCTTGTCTGTGGGTATTCTTTTTCACTGCTAAAACAGTACAGACAATGTGTGAGCAGGCACCTTCTGGGTACAATATATGCTTGTGCTTTGTTAAATATTAGTCAGGGACCATACCATTCTGCAGAATGTTCTTGTATTTGATTTTGACCTGCTGCCATGTCCGTTTTGGCCCGTTCATGTTTAATCTACACACACACACACATTTAATGGAGTCACACTGCAAAAAATTACTTGGTATTTTTGTCTTGTTTTCAGTAAAAATATTTTTAAAAAAACTTAAATAAAGATGTATTTTCTTGATTTGCTAAATGACCTAGCAAAATAAGTATAGTTTAGACAAAAAATATAAACTTTAAGTAAATGTGTGCTTAAAACAAGCAAATAAAAAATCTGTCAATATAATAAAAATTCTCTTGAAATAAGTTCACTTTTTCCATAAACACTTAATTTTAGAAAAGTTCGTTTCACTGGCAGATTTTTTTGCTTATTTTCCTAGGTAATTTTGCTCAAGAAAATATTCAAGATGTTTTTTAGATATTTTTTTTTTACTGAAAACAAGACAAAAATACTAAGTAAGAAAGACATTTTTGCAGTGCAGTGAGCAACCGACCTTGGGTCCTTTGAAAGGCGCTATATAAATTAAAGTGATTATTATTATAGCTCATCTATTTATTCAATTACATTTTATTTATATAGCACTTTTCACAATTGTTTCATTCTGTCAAAGCAGCTTTACATTAATGAAAGCAGGAGAAACACAAAAAAAAACGGTGGACAACATAAGAAGCAGAGTACAACGGCTAAGATTAAACCGTACTGAGCGTAGTAACGTTAAATAATAATGTAAGGCTTTAATAATAATGTATCATAGCTTTATACAGTGTGATGGACTTACTTTACACAATTTCACTCATATCTGCAGTGCATTTCAATTAAATTTAACCGTTTCATAATTACAGTACAACTGCGTTTTTGGAGATGTGAATTAAATATTTGAATTGTAATTGTGATGTTTCAGCGGAGCGGTGAGTGTGTAATTGTGCACTACTTACGCATTCAGGCGGTCTGCAATACTTTGCCACGCTTTTTCTCTTTGCTTTATCACTGTGGCGGTGTTGCCTTTCTTCTTAATTATATCTTTTACCTCCTCGTATGCCTCCATGAGGATTTGTGCTTCCGACCGGGAAAAGTACGCGGCTCTAGTTGCCATGGTAAATCAGTTAATCTGTGATCTGTGGCGGGGTCTATTTGAGTGAGCCGTGAGCGCGCACCTATCCAGGATTGGTTTCACCTGGCTTAATGAATCCGTGTCTGCTCATCCTGGCTTGGTCTTTGTGCAACCAATTAAGCCTGGACGCACATGTTTTGGCTTCATTGAGCTCAGCTGAGTCATTTATCCCGGATGTCTTAATTCTACTTTTGTGCAACAGGCCCCAGAGCACTAACAACACCAACGTGAACATCAAAATAATCCCGCACAACAAAGGGGCGGGTTCCATACGCTAAATAGGGAAGACAATCAAGCACACATAAAATAGGAACAGGTGTAACGAATGAGACAAAACTAACCGAAAAGACAAGGGATCGGTGGCTGCTTGTCGGCCGGTGATGAAGACTGCCGAGCACCACCCGAACAGGCGGGGGAGCCAACTTCGACGGGAGTCGTGACAAACTGCCTTGATATCTTGTTTTTTTGGTGAATGAAGGAGTTGCATACAGATGTAGGATCTTCATTTGATCACTCTTCTGTTAGTGAGCGTTGTTCTACACAGCAGGAAATTCAAACTTGTAGTGTATTTGAGTTTTAAAAAGACTTCTGAAGTGTAATTTCCACATTGAAATTTCAGACTTGATTTGCCCTGCAGAAAAAGGTATCAACCCCTACAAAAATGTCCATTAATTATAATCCACATTATTCACATTTTCTGTTGATGCAGGATTATTTTCCTGTTGTAACAAACTGGCTCAAATTAAGATCCTACATCTGTATGTACTATATGTTTTATATATGAGCAAAGTGGTAGCTAACAGTAATATAGCAGAGAATCTGACTGGCTGGCTGGCTGACTGGTTGTAATCTCTCGTGGACAGACGCAAGATTTTGGTTCTGGGTTGACGAGATTAGGGTTGGTCGAGACACCTAGTTTTAGAGCCATTGTTGCCTCCATGAATACCCAGGAAGTGATTAAAAGGAAATCCTTGAGGAAATCATCGATGCCCCTTGACCCCACTCATATGGACTGGTCTGGTCTGACCCCACTAATATGGTCTGGTCTGGGCAGGAGACTATAGTGTGGCCAAGATTGAGGTATAGATGGCAGCTAGATGACACAGGCTAGGCTTCTAGGGCTCATGCGGCTCTGGTCAAAAGTAGTGTACAGTAGGGAATAGGGTGCCATTTGGGACTCAATCACTCGATGTGCTCTTTAAGTTCCTGCTGTGGTAGTATGCAATGTATCCACTAGAGACCATTGGATAGCAGTACAAAACTAGTGATGGAGACTTGCTGCAGCGAGATCATTAGTGTAAAGGTTTATAGCGTCCCAGCGGAAAGAAAACACATATCTCTAAAACTGAATTTTTTCAGGAAATGAAAAAAGAGCCATATTCTACCATTTATGAACATACAATCACAACTTAAAAGCTATTTTGAAATGTATTTTATTGGACCTGGAGTCATGAACTGTTCAGCGTACATAAAGGACCATCATGTTAATAACAGTAAACATTCAGGTCCCTCAAGATATTTCTTCCCTCCCCTGTTCTTTACAATCTGTTACTCAGTCAGACAAACTTTGTTGGATGAAAATATGGAGTTTTTCTGTGAAAAATGTTGTTCAATATGGTGTTCACTGCCTCCATCTGCTGGCTCAATGGACCTCACTGCTTTACTATAGAATAGAACAGGACACAACAGAAGAGAATAGAAATTAATAGAACAGACTAGAATAGAAATTAATAGAACAGAATAGAATAGAATAGAATAGAAATTAATAGAACAGAACAGAATAGAATAGAAATTAATAGAACAGAACAGAACAGAACAGAATAGAAATTAATAGAACAGAATAGAATAGAATAGAATAGAAATTAATAGAACAGAACAGAATAGAATAGAAATTAATAGAACAGAACAGAACAGAACAGAATAGAAATTAATAGAACAGAACAGAATAGAATAGAAATTAATAGAACAGAACAGAATAGAATAGAAATTAATAGAACAGAACAGAACAGAACAGAATAGAAATTAATAGAACAGAACAGAATAGAATAGAAATTAATAGAACAGAACATAATAGAATAGAAATTAATAGAACAGAACAGAACAGAACAGAATGGAAATTAATAGAACAGAACAGAATAGAATAGAAATTAATAGAACAGAACAGAATAGAATAGAAATTAATAGAACAGAACAGAACAGAACAGAATAGAAATTAATAGAACAGAACAGAATAGAATAGAAATTAATAGAACAGAACAGAATAGAATAGAATAGAAATTAATAGAACAGAACAGAATAGAATAGAAATTAATAGAACAGAACAGAACAGAACAGAATAGAAATTAATAGAACAGAACAGAATAGAATAGAAATTAATAGAACAGAACAGAACAGAACAGAATAGAAATTAATAGAACAGAACAGAATAGAATAGAAATTAATAGAACAGAACAGAATAGAACATGACAGAACAGAAGAGAACAAAATAGAATAGAACAGAATTTAATAGACTTTGCAGGGTGGAGATAAAGTACCCCAGTATGAGTCATAATACCCATAAAAACTAGCGGTCAATCAAGGAAATGGTTCCAATAATTTTAGAAACACTTAAAATAAGAGTTGTGGTTCGTGTAGGCTTACCCTGGTGTGATTTTTGGTAACTGTGTAAATCTCTCTAGGACAAGGTGACTTTTATCAATAAATTTGCCAAAAATGAAATGCTAATTAGTGGCTAATGTGTCTATCATAAACTACACATGCCATGAGGATCTGGACGGGACTGCTGAAACGAAGCAAAGGTAAGAATCTCTGGATTAGCTATCTAAGGTTAGCTAAATGTAGTAATGAATAGATTAATAAATTGGAAAACTGTTTTTAAATTGACAAATCTGTGAACTGTCTTGTGCACGTTTTAAATTGACACAATACCTGTTAGGAAAGATGTCAGCTTCAGATGACGTGCAGGATTTGTAGTCTTGCATGATACCGAGTCAAGGACCAAAAGTTGAAGCTGGAGACTCATATCTCCCTCTCACTAACTTTAAGCACCAGCTCACAGATCACTGCACCTGTACATAGCCCATCTGTAAATAGACCATCCCACTACCTCATCCCCATACTGTATTTATTAATTTATCTTGCTCCTTTGCACCCCAGTATCTCTACTTGCTCATTCATCTTCTGCACATCTACCATTCCAGTGTTTAATTTCTATATTGTAATTACTTCACCACTATGGCCTATGTATTGCCTTACCTCCCTTATCCTACCTCATTTGCACAGACTGTATATATAATTTTATGTACTTTTCTACTGTATTACTACTGTATTATTGACTGTATGTTTCTTTATTCCATGTGTAACTGTGTTGTTGTATGTGTCGAACTGCTTTGCTGTATGTGTCGAACTGCTTTGCTTTATCTTGGCCAGGTTGCCGTTACAAATGAGAACTTGTTCTCAACTAGTCTACCTGGTTAAATAAAGGTGAAATAAAAATGTAAATAAGAAAAAGGCTCCTCAACAGCTTCCACCCCCAAGCCATTAGACTGCTGAACAATTAATAAAATCACCCGCCTCCGGACAATTTACATTGACCCCTCCCCCTTCCTTTTTGTACACTGCTGCTACTCGCTGTTTATTATCTATGCATAGTCACTTCACCCCCACCTACTGTACATCTACAAATTACCTCAACTAACCTGTACTCCTGCACACTCGGTACCTCGGTGACTTGGTGACCTGTACCCCCGCACACTCGGTACCGGTGCCTCGGTGCCTCGGTGCCTCAGTACCTCGGTGACTCGGTGACCTGTACCCCCGCACACTCGGTACCGGTGCCTCGGTGACCTGTACCCCCGCACACTTGGTACCGGTGCCTCGGTGACTCGGTGCCTCGGTGACCTGTACCCCCGCACACTTGGTACCGGTGCCTCGGTGACTCGGTGCCTCGGTGACCTGTACCCCCGCACACTTGATACCGGTGCCTCGGTGACTCTGTGACTCGGTGACCTGTACCCCCTGTATAAACCTCGTTATTGTTATTCTTATTGTGTTACGTTGTTTTATTGCTTTTTATTTTAGCCTACTTGGTAAATATTTTCTTTACTTTTCTTGAACTGCACTGTTGGTTAAGGGCTTGTAAATAAAGCATTTCACGGTAAAGTCTACACTTGTATTCGGTGCACGTGACAAATAAAGTTTGATTTGATGTCTAGTTTGATGCTAATTAGCATTTTATCTCCGAACGAGATTGACATGGTTATCAGGGGAAGTCTACACGATACACAGCCCTTATTTAAACACTCTAATGTACTTGTCCTCTTGCTCAGTTGTGCACCGGGGCCTCTCACTCTTTCTATTCTGGTTAGAGCCAGTCTGCGCTGTTCTGTGAAGGGAGTAATACACAGCGTTGTACGAGATCTTCAGTTTCTTGGCAATTTCTCACATGGAATAGCCTTCATTTCTCAGATCAAGAATATCATTTCAGAAGAAAGGTCTTTGTTTCTGGCCATTTTGATGATGCTCCAGACACTCAAATGATGATGCTCCAGACACTCAACTAGTCTAAAGAATGCCAGTTTTATTGCTTCTTTAATCATAACAACAGTTTTCAGCTGTGCTAACATAATTGCAAAAGGGTTTTCTAATGATCAATTAGCCTTTTCAAATGATAAACTTGGATTAGCTAACACAACGTGCCATTGGTACACAGGAGTGATGGTTGCTGATAATGGGCCTCTGTACACCTATGTAGATATTCCACAAAAATCCTAATGTTTCCAGCTACAATAGTCATTTACAACGTTAACAATGTCTACACTGTATTTCTGATCAATGTTATGTTATTTAAATGTGCAAAAAATGTGTTTGTTTTTTTCACAAACAAGGACATTTCTAAGTGACCCCAAACTTTTGAACAGTAGTGTATATATTAAAATAAATAAAAAAGTGAAAAATATTTGTATTTATTTACATGTTTTTATGAATATCGCTAGCAATAATGGAATAAACAAAATGTGTATTACATACCCACAGTAGAAAAGAGGAGAATGTCTTATTTTATAAATGTGTATGTTTTTTCTCTCCAATTCCTATTATTGAGCAAATCACACTTTCAAAAAGCACCCATTGCTTCAAGGGCCGCTGGCTGCTGATAGGCTTTCTTGACTTTACATTCATTTTTGCCAACACATCCTTGTTGTCTTTAATCTCTGTTTTACCAGCTAAACAGATGCTCTTAGTGAAAATGTTTTTGAGTTACCTTTCTAGCTAATTGGCTATGTTAGGGTTTACAGTTCTCTTCCAATTAGGCTATCATGTGTTGAGGTCAAAACTATCTACCAAATCTATTCAGTTGAAAATGTTGATTACTTCTCCTTGATATGATCATTCACCAGATGACGAGACAAGATACAATACATTATGTTTTTAAATATATTTTTGCCAACATGTGATTGGGGTTCCTTGGTCTCCGGTTTGCCTGGCAGGGGGTCCCTGGGTAAGAAAAGGTTGAAGACCCCTGCCAAAGACAGTGCAGGCTGAGTCCCTGCCCGAAAATAATTTATCCCCCGCCCCTCATCCTCTCTGTTGCCATGGAAGCACCAGATATAGCACTTGATTGGCTTGCATGGGTAAGCACGTGCTAGATGAGGCTTCAAATATGACAACAGGCCCAGGTGTAATTATTGCAGAGTCGAAGCAGTGTGCGTTAACGTGGTTTGTGGTGTTGATTAGCTCAAATTTACAACATGGTCGAGGCATTCGTTGGAACTTGGAAGATGACTTCCAGCGAGAATTTTGATGAATATATGAAGGCAATAGGTGAAGTCTTACCTTATTAAATAAAGTAGTTTTTAAATGAAAGACAATGTTGCATTTCGATCTAGAACCTTACTAAAGTTGATTAGATAAATATCCGTTTGTTTCACAGGTGTGGGTTTTGCTACTCGGCAGATGGGGAATCTGGCGAAGCCCAATTTGCAGTTCAGCATCGACGACGGTGTAATATCAATGAAATCCCAGAGCACTTTCAAAACCACAGAGGCCAAGTTTAAATTGAATGAAGAATTCGACGAGATGACTGCAGATGACAGGAAAACCAAGGTGGGTCCAGGAGCCACACTATAGACATGCCGGTTGTTACAGTAGTGTGATTTCCAATTATTGTAAAAAAATTAATGACTTTAAAATGTAGTGAGTTGTGCCCTCCTGACACTACTCTATTTCCAGACTCTGATGACCTTTGAAAACGGAAAACTGGTGCAGAAACAAACTTGGGACGGCAAGACTACCACGCTCGAGCGGGAGTTGCAAGATGGAAAATTGATTGCGGTAAGGTTTAATGTCCTGCTTGCTATTCCCTTCTCTGCTTGGTTTGACATAAAATATGCGTTTTTCATAAGCCTATTTTGCAATGTCCATGCTTGATATTGCAATATTGTTCAATGTTTCATGTGATCATCATTATGCAATGCAGGTTGTCATCTTGTAAATTGCGTTCTCCCGGGGTTACCAAGGATGGCACGCGTTTTTACGCGCTACCCTGTTCAAAATGTCCTTTATAGTTTTGGCTGGGAAGCGTGGCTTGATAAGCACTTGCAGTCATGTGCAACACGCTACTTAATTATTTTAAACTAAATGATTAATTGGTAATCGAGTGCTAATAAACCCAATGATTTACATAAACCTGGGATTGCTGCTGCATGTGTTGGCATTGCCATTGCGAGGCTTTGCTGCCACCAGTCCTCCATAGGAATGAATGCATGTTTTTTGGGGGATTGTAGTGGGTACAGTAACATCAGTTTCCTTAAAGTAATTTATAATGCATTATTTAGCTCACATGATGTAAAGTGTCTGTTATAGAATAAATTAATATAGATTCCAACATGTATTTAGTGGTTTGTTCATCACTGAATGTATCAATACATTTTGAGTTCTCGGTTCTGACACTTGTTGTCATTGCATGACCTAAAGCGTGTACTGCTCTCTATTCTAGAAATGTGTAATGGATGATGTGGTGGCACTGAGGACCTATGAGAAAGAGGTGTGATTCCAGTCTGCTGAATTGAAGACCCCCACCAGCAAATCAAAAACATGCATGTTATCTGTTCAATACCTACCATGTTAAATTCACTGACTCAATTGGTACCAAAATCCCATGAAGCTTTCAATAAAGTCAGTTCTGCTTTGTGAAAAGTGGTATTTCCTTCATTGCAATATGTAGGCCAGTTTGGAGGCTGAGGCCTATTCAGCAAACTTAATCCATGTGGATTACAAACTGACAAATCTCTGGTCTATCCTGAGCTCTTTGGTTGTAGGTGGTGCTAACATTCAATACATTTCAGTGTCAATTATTCTCCAATAAATTAATGTTGGCTTACTTTGAGCACGCTACACTGAGTGTTCCTGGCAAAATACATTGATTTCACACTACCTATTTTGAGAACTGGTGACCAAGTAGAAATGTCCAACTGACTTGTCTCCCATGATGACTAGTGGGTTAACTAAACCCTGGTTCTCAAATCAAATTTTATTTGTCACATATACATGGTTAGCAGATGTTAATGAGAGTAGCGAAATGCTTGTTCTTCTAGTTCCGACAATGCAGTAATAACCAAGTATCTAGCTAACAATTCCAAAACTAATACCTTATAGACACAAGTGTTAGGGGATAAGAATATGTACATACAGATGAGTGATGGTACAGAGCGGCATAGGCAGATACAGTAGATGGTATTGAGTGCAGTATATACATGTGATTGGAGTATGTAAACAAAGTGGCTAGTGATACATGTATTACATAAAGATGCAGTAGATGTTCAGTATATACATATGAGATGAATAATGTAGGGTATGTAAACATAGGTAGCATTGTTTAAAGTGGCTAGTGATATACAGTGCCTTGCGACAGTATTCGGCCCCCTTGAACTTTGCTACCTTTTGCCACATTTCAGGCTTCAAACAGATATAAAACTATTTTTTTGTGAATCAACAAGTGGGACAATCATGAAGTGGAACGACATTTATTGGATATTTCAAACTTTTTTTAACAAATCAAAAACTGAAATTGGGCGTGCAAAATTATTCACCCCCCTTAAGTTAATACTTTGTAGCGCCACCTTTTGCTGCGATTACAGCTTTAAGTCGCTTGGGGTATGTATCAGTTTTGCACATTGAGAGACTGACATTTTTTCCCATTCCTTGCAAAACAGCTCGAGCTCTGAGGTTGGATGGAGAGCATTTGTGAACAGCAGTTCAGTTCTTTCCACAGATTCTCGATTGGATTCAGGTCTGGACTTTGACTTGGCCATTCTAACACCTGGATATGTTTATTTTTGAACCATTCCATTGTAGATTTTGCTTTGTTTTGGATCATTGTCTTGTTGGAAGACAAATCTCCGTCCCAGTCTCAGGTCTTTTGCAGACTCCAGGTTTTCTTCCAGAATGGTCCTGTATTGGCTCCATCTTCCCATCAATTTTAACCATCTTCCCTGTCCCTGCTGAAGAAAAGCAGGCCCAAACCATGATGCTGCCACCACCATGTTTGACAGTGGGGATGGTGTGTTCAGGGTGATGCGCTGTGTTGCTTTTACGCCAAACATAACGTTTTGCGTTGTTGCCAAAAAGTTCAATTTTGGTTTCATCTGACCAGAGCACCTTCTTCCACATGTTTGGTGTGTCTCCCAGGTGGCTTATCGCAAACTTTAAACAACACTTTTTATGGATATCTTTAAGAAATGGCTTTCTTCTTACCACTCTTCCATAAAGGCCAGATTTGTGCAATATACGACTGATTGTTGTCCTATGGACAGAGTGTCCCACCTCAGCTGTAGAACTCTGCAGTTCATCCAGAGTGATCATGGGCCTCTTGGCTGCATCTCTGATTAGTCTTCTCCTTGTATGAGCTAAAGGTTTAGAGGGACGGCCAGGTCTTGGTAGATTTGCAGTGGTCTGATACTCCTTCCTTTTCAATATTATCGCTTGCACAGTGCTCCTTGGGATGTTTAAAGCTTGGGAAATATTTTTGTATCCAAATCCGGCTTTAAACTTCTTCACAACAGTATCTCGGACCTGCCTGGTGTGTTCCTTGTTCTTCATGATGCTCTCTGCGCTTTTGACGGACCTCTGAGACTATCACAGTGCAGGTGCATTTATACGGAGACTTGATTACACACAGGTGGATTGTATTTATCATCATTAGTAATTTAGGTCAACATTGGATCATTCAGAGATCATCACTGAACTTCTGGAGAGAGTTTGCTGCACTGAAAGTAAAGGGGCTGAATAATTTTGCACGCCCAATTTTTCAGTTTTTGATTTGTTAAAAAAGTTTGAAATATCCAATAAATGTCGTTCCACTTCATGATTGTGTCCCACTTGTTGTTGATTCTTCACAAAAAAATAGTTTTATATCTTTATGTTTGAAGCCTGAAATGTGGCAAAAGGTCGCAAAGTTCAAGGGGGCCGAATACTTTCGCAATGCACTGTATTTTACAACATTTCCCATCAATCGATGAACAGCATTCTCACAAAGGTATTCCTCTTGTCCAGATGGGTGAGGGCAGTGTGGTTGAGATTGCATCGTCTGTGGACCTATTTGGGCGGTAAGCAAATAGGAGTGGGTCTAGGGTGTCAGGTAGGGTGGAGGTGATATGGTCCTTGACTAGTCTCTCAAAGCACTTCATGATGACGGAAGTGAGTGCTACGTGGCGGTAGTCGTTTAGCTCAGTTACCTTCGCTTTCTTGGGAACAGGAACAATGGTGGCCCTCTTGAAGCATGTGGGAACAACAGACTGGGATAGGGATTGATTGAAAATGTACGTAAACACACCAGCCAGCTGGTCTGCGAGGGCGCGGCTGGGGATGCCGTCTGGGCCTGTAGCCTTGCGAGGGTTGACACGTTTAAATGTTTTCCTCATGTGGCTGCAGTGAAGGAGAGTCCGCATGTTTTAGTTGCGGGCCGTGTCAGTGGCACTGTATTGTCCTCAAAGCGGGCAAAAAAGTTATTTAGTCTGCCTGGGAGCAAGACATCCTGGTCCGTGACTGGGCTGGTTTTCTTTTTGTAATCCGTGATTGACTGAAGACCCTGCCACATACCTCTTGTGTCTGAGCCGTTGAATTGAGATTCTACTTTGTCTCTATACTGAGCTTAGCTTGTTTGATTGCCTTGCGGAGGGAATAGTTACACTTTTTGTATTCGGTCATGTTTCCGGTCACCTTACCCTGATTAAAAGCAGTGGTTCTGGCTTTCAGTTTCATGCGAATGCTGCCATCAATCCATGGTTTCTGGTTTGGGAATGTTTTAATCGTTGCTATGGGAATGACATCTTCAACGCACGTTCTAATGAACTCGCTCACCGAATCAGCGTATTCGTCAATGTTGTTGTCTGACGCAATCGAAACATATCCCAGTCCACGTGATGGAAGCAGTCTTGGAGTGTGGAATCAGATTGGTCGGACCAGCGTTGAACAGACCTCAGCGCGGGAGCTTCTTGTTTTAGTTTCTGTCTGTAGGCAGGGATCAACAAAATGGAGTCGTGGTCAGCTTTTCCAAAAGGAGGGCGGGGCAGGGCCTTATATGCGTCGCGGAAGTTAGAATAGCAGTGATCCAAGGTTTTCCAGCCCTGGTTGCGCAATCGAATGCTGATAAAATTTAGGGAGTCTTGTTTTCAGATTAGCCTTGTTAAAATCCCCAGCCAATGAATGCAGCATCCGGATAAATGGATTCCAGTTTGCAAAGAGTCAAATAAAGTTTGTTCAGCCATCGATGTGTCTGCTTGGGGGAATATATACGCTGTGATTATAATCTTCCCTTGGAAGATAATGCGATATTTGATTGTGAGGAATTCTAAATCAGGTGAACAGAAGGACTTGAGTACCTGTATGTTGTTATGATCACACCACGTCACGTTAACCATGAAGCTCGCCCCACCCTCTCTTACCAGAAAGATGTTTGTTTCTGTCGGCGCGATGCGTGGAGAAACCAGCTGGCTGCACCGATCCCGATAGCGTCTCTCCAGTGAGCCATGTTTCCGTGAAGCAAAGAACGTTACAGTCTCTGATGTCCCTCTGGAATGCTACCCTTGCTCGGATTTCATCAACCTTGTTGTCAATAGACTGGACATTGGCGAGAAGAATGCTAGGGAGTGGTGCACGATCCTGGTGCACAGGATCCGCTTCGCAAAAGTCATATTCTTGGTCGTACTGATGGTGAGTTGACGCTGCTCTTATGTTCAGTAGTTCTTCTCGACTGTATGTAATGAAACCTAAGATGACCTGGGGTACTAATGTAAGAAATAACATGTAAAAAAATAAAAACTGCATAGTTTCCTAGGAACGCGAAGCGAGGCGGCCATCTCTGTCGGCGCCGGAAGTACTAGCGTCCTGCTGCTAACTAGCTATTACACAACTTTAAAACCTGAATTTCTTTGCCTATTGAGGACTGTTCTATTCTGTGAACTTTTCAGCAGCATTCAGGTGCTTCTGAATATGACTACTGGGACCAGTGGTCTGCCCAGTGGTGCTGTTGCTGTTATGACTGCAGCGTTGCTGTTTGTTCCAAGTGTCTCTAGGAAAGGTGCTACTTTGATTATTTCAGAAAACATGACTTGATGTCACACCCGAAAACAACTCCAACTAAAGCCAGAAAACGACGCAGAGGATTGAGTATTACATTACTCTTGCATAATTATGCACCAAATATTGCCATTGAGGTTCACCATCGCCTTGATATGCTGTCAGAGACCCAAAAATCCTACCTCGCTCTCAGCCACAGATTATTGAGAAACGGCGACGTGACCGAATCAACAACACCCTGACTGATCTCAGAAGACTTGTGCCAAGTGCGTTTGAGAAGCAGGTAGGCTACAGTACAATTGTATATACCATACAGACCTATTGGATTCAGAGTATATTAATCTCAGTAGTCAACTTCTGCCTTTTCTACATCTTTGGTTAGGACTGTTATTTTACAAGTAACACAATCTAATCGAATGTTTGCCTTTTGTCACAGGGATCGTCAAAATTGGAAAAAGCTGAAATGTTGCAGTTTACTGTGGATCATTTGAAGATGATACATGCTGCCAGTGGACAAGGTGAGTCAATACCAAAACAATACAAAGATGTGATTTATGATGAAAGCCTGTAAAGTGATAGGTAAACTTCTAGTTAAACTGCTGCATATTTGTAGGGAACGAGCCATATCCTCCAAGCTCCACCACAGAATTAGACCAAGTGTCTCCATGTCCTTTAGTTCCTCTAGTTGTGTAGTGCTCTGTATACTCCTGTGTTGTAGTTCCTGTTCCTGACCCTCTGCCTCCCTCTCCTGGTAGGGTATTTAGAAGCCCACGCCCTGGCCAAGGACTACCGCAGCCTGGGCTTCAGGGAGTGTCTGTCAGAGACGGCCCGCTACCTAAGCATCATGGAGGGCTGGAACAGTGTCGACCCACTCCGCGTACGCCTGGTCTCTCACCTCAACAACTACGCCTCTCAGAGAGACATCCACACTGGATTGACTGGACACCCTGGACAACTAGCCTGGGGCTCCGCTTTGAGGACACCCTCCGCCCACCTGCCACACCCCCTCTTACCACTCCCCCAGGGACGGACACTAGCCCCCCACAGTACCTGCAGCCCACCCTGCTCCATCTCCTCAATGTCATCCCCCTGTTCTACTGATACCTCAGTGACCTCCAGACTCAGGGTGCCCCCCAATGACAATCTACCCCTGGGGCTGGCCCTGTCAGTCTAAGCCTCCAAGCTCAAAACCACTACCCCTCCTCTCCTCCCAGTCTGCCTTCTCCTTCACTACTTTCCCCGAGTGTCCCCGGCAGCCCTCAATTCAGCAGGCTCCTCCACAGCCCTGAGAAATCAGCCTTACAGGCCCTGGGGGACAGAGATCGGGGCCTTCTGAACTCTTGTGATCATCAGGACCGGAAGGCAACAACTTAGATCCCTGCCTCCCTCCAACCTGCCTCCCTCCAACCCGCCTCCCCCCAACCCGCCTCCCGCCAACCTGCCTCCTCCCCTCCCTCCAACCTGCAACCCCTGCCTCCCCCAACCCGCCTCTCCCGCCAACACTCCACCTCCCAAGCAGGAGTACCTGGCTGTTCATCCTGTTTTTCCCCTCTGAATAAGGGGGATGTTAACCTGTTGTGAGCCCAGATATGGCCTCCAAGGTAGGAAAGGACTGACTATTGTTTCATGTCCACAAAACTGATTTCATTTGGTTTATTATCAGAGTGCACTAAGAGAAGGATTTTGGGGTATTTGTAGGTCAAATATAATATTGTAAAAATAGAACTCCTGCAGCTTTGAAAGGGAACAAATACACCTGCAATGTATCACAAATAGAGTTAAACATGACCTGGATCTGCTAATACTTTAGTTATGTCTATATGGGATTGTCGAACATGCTTTATATAGAAAGCAACTTTGAAAACATCGTTTTGTAATATTTTTGTACCAATAAACTGAGTTTGTAAGAAGTTTGCATGTTTTTCTTAATCAATGTTCAGGATTCATGTGTTTTACCTATGAACTGTTGTGGGGTTTAGAGTATGCTGTCCACTTCTCACATCACTTCAAATAAAATCATTTATCAATTTCAACTGCCTCATTCTCTTGGTTTTAGGTGAATGAAGGAGTTGCATATAGATGTTGGCTCTTCATTTGATCACTCTTCTGTTGCTGAGCATTGTCCTACACAGCATGTCCATTAATTATAATCTGTTCTGTTGCTGCAGGATTATTTTCCTGTTGTAACAAACTAGCTCAAATTAAGATCCTACATCTGTATGTACTATGTGTTTTATATATGATTAAAGTGGTAGCTAACAGTAATATAGTAGATAATCTGACTGACTGACTAGCTGGCTGACTGGTTGTAATCTCTCGGACAGACGCAATATTTTGGTTCTGGGTTGATGAGATAAGAGTTGGTCGAGACACCTAGTTTTAGAGCCATTGTTGCCTCCATGAATGGCCAGGAATTGATTAAAAGGAAATCATCAATGCCCATTAACCCCACTCATATGGACTGGCCTGGTCTGACCACTAATATGGTCTGGTCTGACCCCACTAATATGGTCTGGTCTGACCCCACTAATATGGCAGGAGACTATAGTGTGGCCAAGATTGAGGGAAAGATGGCAGCTGGATGACACATACTGAAGCCTGTAGATCACTTTTGACTAGGGCTCATGGGGTTCTGGTCAAAAGTAGTGTACAGTAGGGTATAGGGTGCAATTTGGGACACATTCACTCGATGTGCCCTATAAGTTCCTGCTGTAGTAGTATGCAATGTATCCACTAGAGACCATTGGATAGCAGTACAAAACTAGTGATGGAGACTTGCTGCAGCGAGATCATTAGTGTAAAGGTTTATAGCGTCCCAGCGGAAAGAAAACACATATCTCTAAAACTGACATTTTTCAGGAAATGAAAAAAGAGCCATATTGTACCATTTATGAACATACAATC
Source organism: Oncorhynchus keta (assembly GCF_023373465.1). Taxonomy (NCBI): domain Eukaryota; kingdom Metazoa; phylum Chordata; class Actinopteri; order Salmoniformes; family Salmonidae; genus Oncorhynchus; species Oncorhynchus keta. Next base: position 110,160 of record NW_026279390.1, on the reverse strand, counting down.
ACAACTTAAAAGCTATTTTGAAATGTATTTTATTGGACCTGGAGTCATGAACTGTTCAGCGTACATAAAGGACCATCATGTTAATAACAGTAAACATTCAGGTCCCTCAAGATATTTCTTCCCTCCCCTGTTCTTTACAATCTGTTACTCAGTCAGACAAACTTTGTTGGATGAAAATATGGAGTTTTTCTGTGAAAAATGTTGTTCAATATGGTGTTCACTGCCTCCATCTGCTGGCTCAATGGACCTCACTGCTTTACTATAGAATAGAACAGGACAGAACAGAAGAGAATAGAAATTAATAGAACAGAATAGAATAGAACAAAATAGAACAGAACAGAACAGAACAGAATAATAGAACAGAATAGAACAGAACAGAATAGAACAGAACAGAACAGAACAGAACAGAACAGAATAGAATAGAACAGAATAGAATAGAATAGAATAGAATAGAACAGAACAGAACAGAATAGAACAGAACAGAAACAGAACAGAACAGAATAGAACAGAACAGAACAGAACAGAACAGAATAGAACAGAACAGAATAGAATAGACAGAACAGAATAGAATAGAACAGAATAGAAATTAATAGAATAGAATAGAACAGAACAGAACAGAAGAGAATAGAACGGAACAGAATAGAACAGAACAGAATAGAATAGAACAGAACAGAATAGAAATGAATAGAATAGAATAGAACAGGACAGAACAGAAGAGAATAGAACGGAACAGAACAGAACAGAACAGAACAGAACAGAATAGAACAGAACAGAATAGAACAGAACAGAACAGAACAGAATAGAACAGAACAGAACAGAACAGAACAGGACAGAATTAGAACAGTATAGATCATAACAGAATAGAACATAACATAATAGAACAGAACAAAATAGAACAGAACATAATTTAATAGAATTTGCAGAGTGGAGATAAAATACCCCAGAATGAGTCATAATACCCATAAAAACTAGCGGTCAATCAAGGAAATGGTTCCAATCATTTCCCAACTATTAATTTTTCCCATAGAGGATTTTAGAAACATTTCAAATAAGAGTTGTGGTTCGTGTCGGCTTACCCTGGTGTGATTTTTGATAACTGTGTAAATCTCTCTAGGACAAGGTGACTTTTATCAATATATTTGCCTGTATTTACCACCCAAAAAATGAAATGCTAATTAGTGGCTAATGTGTCTATCATAAACTACACATGCCATGAGGATCTGGACGGGACTGCTGAAACGAAGCAAAGGTAAGAATCTCTGGATTAGCTATCTAAGGTTAGCTAAATGTAGTAATGAATAGATTAATAAATTGGAAAACTGTTTTTAAATTGACAAATCTGTGAACTGTCTTGTGCACGTTTTAAATTGACACAATACCTGTTAGCAAAGATGTCAGCTACAGATGACGTTTAGGATTTGTAATCTTGCATGATACCGAGTCAAGGACCAAAAGTTGAAGCTGGAGACTCATATCTCCCTCTCACTAGCTTTAAGCACCAGCTGTCAGAGCAACTCACAGATCACTGCACCTTTACATAGCCCATCTGTAAATAGACCATCCAACTACCTCATCCCCATACTGTATTTATTCATTTATCTTGCTCCTTTGCACCCCAGTATCTCTACTTGCTCATTCATCTTCTGCACATCTACCATTCCAGTGTTTAATTTCTATATTGTAATTACTTCACCACTATGGCCTATTTATTGCCTTACCTCCCTTATCCTACCTCATTTGCACAGACTGTATATATACTTGTTCTACTGTATTATTGACTGTATGTTTATTATTCTATGTGTAACTGTGTTGTTGTATGTGTCGAACTGCTTTGCTTTATCTTGGCCAGGTTGCCGTTACAAATGAGAACTTGTTCTCAACTAGTCTACCTGGTTAAATAAAGGTGAAATAAAAATGTAAATAAGAAAAAGGCTCCTCAACAGCTTCCACCCCCAAGCCATTAGACTGCTGAACAATTAATAAAATCACCCGCCTCCGGACAATTTACATTGACCCCTCCCCCTTCCTTTTTGTACACTGCTGCTACTCGCTGTTTATTATCTATGCATAGTCACTTCACCCCCACCTACAGTACATCTACAAATTACCTCAACTAACCTGTACTCCCACACTTGTCCTCGGTACCTCGGTGACTCGGTGACCTGTACCCCCGCACACTCGGTGACCGGTGCCTCGGTGACCTGTACCCCGCACACTTGGTACCGGTGCCTCGGTGCCTCGGTGACTTTGTGTTTCTACCCCGCACACTTGGTACCGGTGCCTCGGTGACCTTTGACTCTGTTTGACCTGTACCCCTGTATAAACCTCGTTATTGTTATTCTTATTGTGTTACTTTGTTTTATTGCTTTTTATTTTAGCCTACTTGGTAAATATTTTCTTTACTTTTCTTGAACTGCACTGTTGGTTAAGGGCTTGTAAGTAAAGCATTTCACGGTAAAGTCTACACTTGTATTCGGTGCACGTGACAAATAAAGTTTGATTTGATGTCTAGTTTGATGCTAATTAGCATTTTATCTCCGAACGAGATTGACATGGTTATCAGGGGAAGTCTACACGATACACAGCCCTTATTTAAACACTCTAATGTACTTGTCCTCTTGCTCAGTTGTGCACCGGGGCCTCTCACTCTTTCTATTCTGGTTAGAGCCAGTCTGCGCTGTTCTGTGAAGGGAGTAGTACACAGCGTTGTACGAGATCTTCAGTTTCTTGGCAATTTCTCACATGGAATAGCCTTCATTTCTCAGGACAAGAATATCATTTCAGAAGAAAGGTCTTTGTTTCTGGCCATTTTGATGATGCTCCAGACACTCAAATGATGATGGTCCAGACACTCAACTAGTCTAAAGAATGCCAGTTTTATTGCTTCTTTAATCAAAACAACAGTTTTCAGCTGTGCTAACATAATTGCAAAAGGGTTTTCTAATGATCAATTAGCCTTTTCAAATGATAAACTTGGATTAGCTAACACAACGTGCCATTGGTACACAGGAGTGATGGTTGCTGATAATGGGCCTCTGTACACCTATGTAGATATTCCACAAAAATCCTAATGTTTCCAGCTACAATAGTCATTTACAACGTTAACAATGTCTACACTGTATTTCTGATACATTTTATGTTATTTAAATGTGCAAAAAATGTGTTTGTTTTTTTCACAAACAAGGACATTTCTAAGTGACCCCAAACTTTTGAACAGTAGTGTATATATTAAAATAAATAAAAAACTGAAAAATATTTGTATTTATTTACATGTTTTTATGAATATCGCTAGCAATAATGGAATAAACTAAATGTGTATTACATATCCACAGTAGAAAAGAGGAGAATGTCTTATTTTATAAATGTGTATGTTTTTTCTCTCCAATTCCTATTATTGAGCAAATCACACTTTCAAAAAGCACCCATTGCTTCAAGGGCCGCTGGCTGCTGATAGGCTTTCTTGACTTTACATTCATTTTTGCCAACACATCCTTGTTGTCTTTAATCTTTGTTTTACCAGCTGAACAGATGCTCTTAGTGAAAATGTTTTTGAGTTACCTTTCTAGCTAATTGGCTATGTTAGGGTTTACAGTTCTCTTCCAATTAGGCTATCATGTGTTGAGGTCAAAACTATCTACCAAATCTATTCAGTTGAAAATGTTGATTACTTCTCCTTGACATGATCATTCACCAGATGACGAGACAAGATACAATACATTATGTTTTTAAATATATTTTTGCCAACATGTGATTGGGGTTCCTTGGTCTCGCCTGGCAGGGGGTCCCTGGGTAAGAAAAGGTTGAAGACCCCTGTCAAAGACAGTGCAGGCTGAGTCCCTGCCCGAAAATAATTTATCCCCCGCCCCTCATCCTCTCTGTTGCCATGGAAGCACCAGATATAGCACTTGATTGGCTTGCATGGGTAAGCACGTGCTAGATGAGGCTTCAAATATGACAACAGGCCCAGGTGTAATTATTGCAGAGACGAAGCAGTGTGCGTTAACGTGGTTTGTGGTGTTGATTAGCTCAAATTTACAATATGGTCGAGGCATTCGTTGGAACTTGGAAGATGACTTCCAGCGAGAATTTTGATGAATATATGAAGGCAATAGGTGAAGTCTTACCTTATTAAATGAAGTAGTTTTTAAATGAAAGACAATGTTGCATTTCGATCTAGAACCTTACTAAAGTTGATTTAGATATATATCCGTTTGTTTCACAGGTGTGGGTTTTGCTACTCGGCAGATGGGGAATCTGGCGAAGCCCAATTTGCAGTTCAGCATCGAAGATGGTGTAATATCAATGAAATCCCAGAGCACTTTCAAAACCACAGAGGCCAAGTTTAAATTGAATGAAGAATTCGACGAGATGACTGCAGATGACAGGAAAACCAAGGTGGGTGCAGTAGCCACACTATAGACATGCCGGTTGTTACAGTAGTGTGGTTTCCAATTGATTGTAAAATAAGAAATGACTTTAAAATGTAGTGAGTTGTGCCCTCCTGACACTACTGTATTTACAGACTCTGATGACCTTTGAAAACGGAAAACTGGTGCAGAAACAGACTTGGGACGGCAAGACTACCACGCTCGAGCGGGAGTTGCAAGATGGAAAATTGATTGCGGTAAGGTTTAATGTCCTGCTTGCTATTCCCTTCTCTGCTTGGTTTGACAAAATATGCCTTTTTCATAAGCCTTTTTTGCAATATCCATGCTTGATATTGCAATATTGTTCAATGTTTCATGTGATCATCATTATGCACTGGAGGTTGTCGTCTTGTAAATTGCGTTCTCCCGGGGTTACCAAGGATGGCACGAGTTTTTACGCGCTAACGTGTTCAAAATGTCCTTTATAGTTTTGGCTGGGAAGCGTGGTTTGATAAGCACTTGCAGTCATGTGCAACACGCTACTTAATTATTTTAAACTAAATGATTAATTGGTACTCGAGTGCTAATAAACCCAATGATTTACATAAACCCGGGATTGCTGCTGCATGTGTTGGCATTGCCATTGCGAGGCTTTGCTGCCACCGGTCCGACATAGGCACTATCCAGTAGGACCAGTCCTCCATAGGAATGAATGCATGTTTTTGGGGGGTGAGGGGGTTGTAGTGGGTACAGTAACATCAGTTTCCTTAAAGTAATTTATAATGCATTATTTAGCTCACATGATGTAAAGTGCCTGTTATAGAATAAATGAATATAGATTCCAACATGTGGTTTGTTCATCACTGAATGTATCAATACATTTTGAGTTCTCGGTTCTGACACTTGTTGTCATTGCATGACCTAAAGCGTGTACTGCTCTCTTTTCTAGAAATGTGTAATGGATGATGTGGTGGCACTGAGGACCTATGAGAAAGAGGTGTGATTCCAGTCTGCTGAATTGAAGACCCCCACCAGCAAATCAAAAACATGCATGTTATCTGTTCAATACCTACCATGTTAAATTCACTGACTCAATTGGTACCAAAATCCCATGAAGCTTTCAATAAAGTCAGTTCTGCTTTGTGAAAAGTGGTGTTTCCTTCATTGCAATATGTAGGCCAGTTTGGAGGCTGAGGCCTATTCAGCAAACTTAATCCATGTGGATTACAAACTGACAAATCTCTGGTCTATCCTGACTTCTTTGGTTGTAGGTGGTGCTAACATTCAATACATTTCAGTGTAAATTTTTCTCCAATAAATTAATGTTGGCTTACTTTGAGCACGCTACACTGAGTGTTCCCGGCAAAATACATTGATTTCACACTACCTATTCTGAGAACTGGTGACCAAGTAGAAATGTCCAACTGACTTGTCTACCATGATGACTAGTGGGTTAACTAAACCCTGGTTCTCAAATCAAATTTTATTTGTCACAAACACATGGTTAGCAGATGTTAATGAGAGTGTAGCGAAAGGCTTGTGCTTCTAGTTCCGACAATACAGTAATGAAGTAATCTGACTAAATTCCAAAACTACCTTATAGACAAGTGTAAGGGGATAACAATACGTACATAAAGATATAAGTGAGTGGAGTGGCATAGGCAAGATGCAGTAGATGGTATTGAGTGCAGTATATACATGTGATTGGAGTATGTGAACAAAGTGGCATAGTTAACGTGGCTAGTGATACATGTATTACATAAAGATGCAGTAGATAGAGTTCAGTATATACATATGAGAGATTAATAATGTAGGGTATGTGAACATATTAGGTAGCATTGTTTAGTGGCAAGTGATATATTTTACATTTCCCATTATTAGTGGCTGGAGTTGAGTCAGTGTGTTGGCAGCAGCCACTCAATGTTAGTGGTGGCTGTAAGTCTGATGGCCTTGAGATAGAAGCTGTTTTTCAGTCTCTCGGTCCCAGCTTTGATGCACCTGTACTGACCTCGCCTTCTGGATGATAGTGGGGTGAACAGGCAGTGGCTCGGGTGGTTGTTGTCCTTCATCTTTATGGCCTTCCTGTGACATCTGGTGTGGTGTCCTGGAGGGCAGGTAGTTTGCCCCCGGTGATGCGTTGTGCAGACCTCCCTACCCTCTGGAGAGCCTTACGGTTGTGGGCGGAGCAGTTGCCGTATCAGGCGGTGATACAGCCCGACAGGATGCTCCTGATTGTGCATCTGTAGAAGTTTGTGAGTGCTTTTGGTGACAAGCTGAATTTCTTCAGCCTCCTGAGGTTGAAGAGGCGCTGCTGCGCCTTCACTATGCTGTCTGTGTGGGTGGACCAATTCAGTTTGATGTGTACGCCGAGGAACTTAACTTACTACCCTCTCCACTACTGTCCCATCAATGTGGATAGGGGGTGTTCCCTCTGCTGTTTCCTGAAGTCCACAATCATCCCCTTAGTTTTGTTGACGTTGAGTGTGAGGTTATTTTTCTGACACCACACTCCGAGGGCCCTCACCTCCTCCCTGTAGGCCGTCTCATCGTTGTTGGTTATCAAGCCTACCACTGTTGTGTTGTCCGCAAACTTGATTGAGTTGGAGGCGTGCGTGGCCACGCAGTCGTGGGTGAACAGGGAGTACAGGAGAGGGCTCAGAACGCACCCTTGTGGGGCCCCAGTGTTGAGGATCAGCGGGGTGGAAATGTTGTTGGCTACCCTCACCACCTGGGGCGGCCCGTCAGGAAGTCCAGTACCCAGTTGCACAGGGCGGGGTCGAGACCCAGGGTCTCGAGCTTGATGACGAGCTTGGAGGGCACTATGGTGTTAAATGCCGAGCTGTAGTCGATGAACAGCATTCTCACATAGGTATTCCTCTTGTCCAGATGGGTTAGGGCAGTGTGGTTGAGATTGCATCGTCTGTGGACCTATTTGGGCGGTAAGCAAATTGGAGTGGGTCTATGGTGTCAGGTAGGGTGGAGGTGATATGGTCCTTGATTAGTCTCTCAAAGCACTTCATGATGACGGAAGTGAGTGTTTAGCTCAGTTACCTTCGCTTTCTTGGGAACAGGAACAATGGTGGCCCTCTTGAAGCATGTGGGAACAACAGACTGGGATAGGGATTGATTTAATATGTCCGTAAACACACCAGCCAGCTGGTCTGCGCATGCTCTGAGGGCGCGGCTGGGGATGCCGTCTGGGCCTGCAGCCTTGCGAGGGTTGACACGTTTAAATGTTTTCCTCACGTGGCTGCAGTGAAGGAGAAGTCCGCATGTTTTAGTTGTCCTCAAAGCGGGCAAAAAAGTTATTTAGTCTGCCTGGGAGCAAGACATCCTGGTCCCTGACTGGGCTGGTTTTCTTTTTGTAATCCGTGATTGACTGTAGACCCTGCCACATACCTCTTGTGTCTGAGCTGTTGAATTGAGATTCTACTTTGTCTCTTTACTGTAGCTTAGCTTGTTTGATTGCCTTGCGGAGGGAATAGTTACACTGTTTGTATTCGGTCATGTTTCCGGTCACCTTGCCCTGATTAAAAGCAGTGGTTCGGGCTTTCAGTTTCATGCGAATGCTGCCATCAATCCACGGTTTCTGGTTTGGGAATGTTTTAATCGTTGCTATGGGAACGACATCTTCAACGCACGTTCTAATGAACTCTCTCACCGAATCAGCTTATTCGTCAATGTTGTTGTCTGACGCAATACGAAACATATCCCAGTCCACGTGATGGAAGCAGTCTTGGAGTGTGGAATCAGATTGGTCGGACCAGCGTTGAACAGACCTCAGCGCGGGAGCTTCTTGTTTTAGTTTCTGTCTGTATGCAGGGATCAACAAAATGGAGTCGTGGTCAGCTTTTCCGAAAGGAGGGCGGGGCAGGGCCTTATATTAGAGTTAGTTAGAATAGCAGTGATCCAAGGTTTTTCCAGCCCTGGTTGCAGATATGCTGATAAAATTTAGGGAGTTTTGTTTTCAGATTAGCCTTGTTAACATCCCCAGCTACGATGAATGCAGCCTCCGGATAAATGGATTCCAGTTTGCAAAGAGTCAAATAAAGCAGTGAGCCATCGATGTGTCTGCTTTATATACGGCCAGCCCTTGGAAGATAATGCGGTCACATTTGATTGTGAGGAATTCTAAATCAGGTGAACAGAAGGACTAACCTGTATGATGCATAACCATGCATACCCCCCGCCCCTCTTCTTACCAGAAAGATGTTTGTTTCTGTCGGCGCGATGCGTGGAGAAACCAGCTGGCTGCACCGATTCCGATAGCGTCTCTCCAGTGAGCCATGTTTCCGTGAAGCAAAGAACGTTACAGTCTCTGATGTCCCTCTGGAATGCTACCCTTGCTCGGATTTCATCAACCTTGTTGTCAATAGACTGGACATTGACGAGAAGAATGATAGGGAGTGGTGCACGATCCTGGTGCACAGGATCCGCTTCGCGAAAGTCATATTCTTGGTTGTACTGATGGTGAGTTGACGCTGCTCTTATGTTCAGTAGTTCTTCTCGACTGTATGTAATGAAACCTAAGATGACCTGGGGTACTAATGTAAGAAATAATACGTAAAAAAAAAACTGCATAGTTTCCTAGGAACGCGAAGCGAGGCGGCCATCTCTGTCGGCACCGGAAGTACTAGCGTCCTGCTGCTAACTAGCTATTACACAACTTTAAAACCTGAATTTCTTTGCCTATTTAGGACTGTTCTATTCTGAACTTTTCAGCAGCATTCAGGTGCTTCTGAATATGACTACTGGGACCAGTGGTCTGCCCAGTGGTGCTGTTGCTGTTATGACTGCAGCGTTGCTGTTTGTTCCAAGTGTCTCTAGAAAAGGTGCTACTTTGATTATTTCAGAACATGACTTGATGTCACCCCCGAAAACAACTCCAACTAAAGCCAGAAAACGACGCAGAGGATTGAGTATTACATTACTCTTGCATAATTATGCACCAAATATTGCCATTGAGGTTCACCATCGCCTTGATATGCTGTCAAAGACCCAAAAATCCTACCTCGCTCTCAGCCACAGATTATTGAGAAACGGCGACGTGACCGAATCAACAACAGCCTGACTGATCTCAGAAGACTTGTGCCAAGTGCGTTTGAGAAGCAGGTAGGCTACAGTACAATTGTATATACCATACAGACCTATTGGATTCAGAGTATATTAATCTCAGTAGTCAACTTCTGCCTTTTCTACATCTTTGGTTAAAGACTGTTATTTTACAAGTAACACAATCTAATCGAATGTTTGTCTTTTGTCACAGGGATCGTCAAAATTGGAAAAAGCTGAAATGTTGCGGATTACTGTGGATCATTTGAAGATGATACATGCTGCCAGTGGACAAGGTGAGTCAATACCAAAACAATACAAAGATGTGATTTAAGATGAAAGCCTGGAAAAAAAGTGATAGTTAAACTTCTAGAAAAACTTCTGCATATTTGTCGTGAACTAGGCATATCCTCCAAGCTCCACCACAGAATTAGACCAAGTGTCTCCATGTCCTTTAGTTCCTCTAGTTGTGTAGTGCTCTGTATACTCCTGTGTTGTAGTTCCTGTTCCTGACCCTCTGCCTCCCTCTCCTGGTAGGGTATTTAGAAGCCCACGCCCTGGCCAAGAACTACCGCAACCTGGGCTTCAGGGAGTGTCTGTCAGAGACGGCCCGCTACCTAAGCATCATGGAGGGCTGGAACAGTGTCGACCCACTCCGCGTACGCCTGGTCTCTCACCTCAACAACTACGCCTCTCAGAGAGACATCCACACTGGATTGACTGGACACCCTGGACAACTAGCCTGGGGCTCCGCTTTGAGGACACCCTCTGCCCACCTGCCACACCCCCTCTTACCACTCCCCCAGGGACGGACACTAGCCCCCCACAGTACCAGCAGCCCACCCTCCTCCTGCTCCATCTCCTCCTCCTCCTCCATGTCATCCCCCTGTTCAACTGATACCTCAGTGACCTCCAGACTCAGCGTGACGGCCCCCTCAGAGGCACTCAGGGTGCCCCCCAATGACAATCTACCCCTGGGGCTGGCCCTGTCAGTCTCAGCCTCCAAGCTCTCCCAACCACCACCCCTCCTCTCCTCCCTGTCTGCCTTCTCCTTCACTACTTTTCCCCTAGTGTCCCCGGCAGCCCTCAATTCATCAGGCTCCTCCACAGCCCTGAGAAATCAGCCTTACAGGCCCTGGGGGACCGAGATCGGGGCCTTCTGAACTCTTGTGATCATCAGAACAGGAAGGCGGAAGGCAACAACTTAGATCCCCCACCAACACGCCTCCCCCAACCTGCCTCCCTCCAACCTGCCTCCCTCCTCCCTCAACCTGCCTCCCCCAACCTGCCTCCCTCCAACCTCCCCTCCAACCTGCCTCCCTCCAACCTGCCTCCAACCTGCCTCCTCCAACCTGCCTCCTCCAACCTGCCTCCCTCCAACCTGCCTCCCTCCAACCTGCCTCCCTCCAACCTGCCTCCCCCCAACCTGCCTCCCTCCAACCTGCCTCCCCCCAACCTGCCTCCTCTCCCTCAACCTGCCTCCCTCCAACCTGCCTTCAACCTGCCTCCCACCAACACGCCTCCCTCAACCTGCCTGCCTCCAACTCCTCAACCCTGCCTCCCTCAATGCCTCCCCCAAATGCCTCCCTCCAACCTGCCTCCTCCAACCCAACCTGCCTGGCCTCCAACCTGCCTCCCTCCAACCTGCCTCCCTTGCCTCCCCCAACCTGCCTCCCTCCCCCAACCCGCCTCCCCCATATAGAAAGCAACTTTGACCATTCCCTTTTGTAATATTTTTGTACCAATAAACTCCCTTGCCTCCCTCCAACCTGCCTCCCCCAACCCGCCTCCCCCAACCCGCCTCCCTCCAACCCGCCTCCCTCCAACCTCCAACCCGCCTCCCTCCAACCCGTCCCTCCTAACCCGCCTCCCCCCAACCTGCCTCCCTCCAACACTCCACAAACCAAGCCGGAGTACCTGACTGTCTCATCTGTTTTTCCCCTCTGGCAATGAGGGGGATGGGGTAGACTAATGCTGTTGTGAGCCCAGATATGGCCTCCAAGGTAGGAAAGGACTGACTATTGTTTCATGTCCACAAAACTGATTTCATTTGGTTTATTATCAGAGTGCACTAAGAGAAGGATTTTGGGGTATTTGTAGGTCAAATATAATATTGTAAAAATAGAACTCCTGCAGCTTTGAAAGGGAACAAATACACCTGCAATGTATCACAAATAGAGTTAAACATGAACTGGATCTGCTAATACTTTAGTTATGTCTATATGGGATTGTCGAACATGCTTTATATAGAAAGCAACTTTGAAAAAATGTAGTTTTGTAATATTTTTGTACCAATAAACTGAGTTTGTAAGAAGATGCATGTTTTTTTGATCAATGCTCAGGATTCATGTGTTTTACCTATGATCTGACCCCACTAATATGGTCTGGTCTGGGCAGGAGACTATTGTGTGGCCAAGATTGAGGTATAGATGGCAGCTAGATGACACAGGCTAGGCTTCTAGGGCTCATGCGGCTCTGGTCAAAAGTAGTGTACAGTAGGGAATAGGGTGCCATTTGGGACTCAATCACTCGATGTGCCCTTTAAGTTCCTGCTGTGGTAGTATGCAATGTATCCACTAGAGACCATTGGATAGCAGTACAAAACTAGTGATGGAGACTTGCTGCAGCGAGATCATTAGTGTAAAGGTTTATAGCGTCCCAGCGGAAAGAAAACACATATCTCTAAAACTGAATTTTTTCAGGAAATGAAAAAAGAGCCATATTCTACCATTTATGAAAATACAATCACAAAACTTCAAAAGCTATTTTGAAATGTATTTTATTGGACCTGGAGTCATGAACTGTTCAGCGTACATAAAGGACCATCATGTTAATAACAGTAAACATTCAGGTCCCTCAAGATATTTCTTCCCTCCCCTGTTCTTTACAATCTGTTACTCAGTCAGACAAACTTTGTTGGATGAAAATATGGAGTTTTTCTGTGAAAAATGTTGTTCAATATGGTGTTCACTGCCTCCATCTGCTGGCTCAATGGACCTCACTGCTTTACTATAGAATAGAACAGGAGAACAGAACAGAACAGAACAGAACAGAATATAATAGAATAGAACAGAACAGAACAGAACAGAACAGAACAGAACAGAATAGAATAGAACAGAATAGAACAGAACAGAACAGAACAGAATAGAACAGGACAGAACAGAATATAATAGAATAGAACAGAACAGAACAGAACAGAACAGAACAGAAATAGAATATAACAGGACATACAGAAGAGAATAGAACAGAACAGAACAGAACAGAATAGAACATAACAGAACAGGACAGAATAGAACAGAACAGAATAGAATAGAACAGGACAGAATAGAACAGAAGAGAACAGAATAGAACAGGACAGAACAGAACAGAACAGAACATAACAGAATAGAACAGAACAGAACAGAATAGAATAGAACAGAACAGAACAGAACAGAACAGAACAAAATGGAATAGAACATAATTTAATATAATTTGCAGGGTGGAGATAAAGTACCCCAGTATGAGTCATAATACCCATAAAAACTAGCAGTCAATCAAGGAAATGGTTCCAATAATTTCCCCACCATTAATTTTTCCCATAGAGAATTTTAGAAACACTTACAAATAAGAGTTGTGGTTCCTGTAGGCTTACCATGGCGTGATTTTTGATAACTGCGTAAATCTCTCTAGGACAAGGTGACTTTTATCAATACATTTGCCAAAAATGAAATGCTAATTAGTGGCTAATGTGTCTATCATAAACTACACATGCCATGAGGATCTGGACGGGACTGCTGAAACGAAGCAAAGGTAAGAACCTCTGGATTAGCTATCTAAGATTAGCTAAATGTAGTAATGAATAGATTAATAAATTGGAAAACTGTTTTTAAATTGACAAATCTGTTAACTGTCGTGCACGTTTTAAATTGACACAATACCTGTTAGCAAAGATGTCAGCTACAGGTGACGTTTAGGATTTGTAATCTTGCATGATACAGAGTCAAGGACCAAAAGTTGAAGCTGGAGACTCATATCTCCCTCTCACTAGCTTTAAGCACCAGCTGTCAGAGCAACTCACAGATCACTGCACCTTTACATAGCCCATCTGTAAATAGACCATCCAACTACCTCATCCTCATACTGTATTTATTCATTTATCTTGCTCCTTTGCACCCCAGTATCTCTACTTGCTCATTCATCTTCTGCACATCTACCATTCCAGTGTTTAATTGCTATATTGTAATTACTTCACCACTATGGCCTATTTTTTACCTCACCTCCCTTATCCTACCTCATTTGCACATGCTGTATATAGACTTTTACTACTGTATTCACTCGGTACCGGTGCCTCGGTGACTCGGTACCGGTACCCCCTGTATATAGCCTTGTTATTGTTGTTCTTATTGTGATACTTTGTATTATTACTTTTTATTTTAGCCTACTTGGTAAATATTTTCTTAAACTGCACTGTTGGTTAAGGGCTTGTAAGTAAGCATTTCACGGTAAAGTCTACACTTGTTGTATTCGGTGCATGTGACAAATCAAGTTTGATATGATGTCTAGTTTGATGCTAATTAGCATTTTAGAATCTGAGAGCAAATAGAGAAGAATATATTGATAAAAGTCACCTTGTCCGATAGAGATTGACATGGTTATCAAAACGTCACACCAGGGGAAGTCTACACGATACACAGCCCTTGTTTTAAGTGTTTCTAAAATCCCCAATGGGAGAAATGAATGGTGGAAAAAGGTTTGGAACCATTTCCCTGTTTGACCTCTAAGTTTAATGGGTATTATGACACCTCCACCGTGGGGCTCCTCTGTCCAGTGTCTGTGTTCTTTGCCCATCTTAATATTTTATTGTCTTAGATATGGCTTTTTCTTTGCAACTCTGCATAGAAGGCCAGCACCCCGAAGTAGCCTCTTCACTGTTGACGTTGAGACTGGTGTTTTGCGGGTACTATTTAATGAAACTGACAGTTGAAGACTTGTGAGGCGTCTGTTTCTCAAACTAGACACTCTAATGTACTTGTCCTCTTGCTCAGTTGTGCACCGGGCCCTCCCACTCTTTCTATTCTGGTTAGAGCCAGTTTGCTCTGTTCTGTGAAGGGAATAGTACACAGCGTTATACAAGATCTTCAGTTTCTTGGCAATTTCTCGCATGGAATAGTCTTCATTTCTCAGAAGAAGAATAGAATTTCAGAAGAAAGGTCTTTGTTTCTGGCCATTTTGATGATGCTCCAGACACTCAAATGATGATGCTCCAGACACTCAACTAGTCTAAAGAATGCCAGTTTTATTGCTTCTTTAATCATAACAATATTTTTTAGCTGTGCTAACATAATTGCAAAAGGGTTTTCTAATGATCAATTAGCCTTTTCAAATGATAGACTTGAATTAGCTAACACAACGTGCCATTGGAACACAGGAGTGAGTGATGGTTGCTGATAATGGGCCTCTGTACACCTATGTAGATATTCCATAAAAATTCTAAAGTTTCCAGCTACAATAGTCATTTACAACGTTAACAATGTCTACACTGTATTTCTGATCAATTTTATGTTATTTAAATGTGCAAAAAATGTGTTGTTTTTTTCACAAACAAGGACATTTCTATTTGACCCCAAACTTTTGAACAGTAGTGTATATATTAAAATAAATAAAAAAGTGAAAAATATTTGAATTGATTTAAATGTTTTTATGAATATCGCTAGCAATAATGGAATAAACAAAATGTGTATTACATACCCACAGTAGAAAAGAGGAGAATATATTATTTTATAAATGTGTATGTTTTTTTTCTCCAATTCCTATTATTGAGCAAATCACACTTTCAAAAAGCACCCATTGCTTCAAGGGCCGCTGGCTGCTGATAGGCTTTCTTGACTTTACATTCATTTTGCATGCTGTCCGGTCCTCTGGCAGTCTCTATGGGGGTGCCACAGGGTTCAATTCTCGGGCCGACTCTTTTCTCTGTATATATCAATGATATTGCTCTTGCTGCGGGCGATTCACTGATCCACCTCTACGCAGACGACACCATTCTGTATACTTCCGGCCCGTCCTTGGACACTGTGCTAACCTCCAAACGAGCTTCAATGCCATACAACACTCCTTCCGTGGCCTCCAACTGCTCTTAAACGCTAGTAAAACCAAATGCATGCTTTTCAGCCGTTCGCTGCCTGCACCCGCACGCCCGACTAGCATCACCACCCTGGATGGTTCCGACCTAGAATATGTGGACATCTATAAGTACCTAGGCGTCTGGCTAGACTTTAAACTCTCCTTACAGACTCATATCAAACATCTCCAATCTAAAATCAAATCTAGAGTCGGCTTTCTATTCCGCAACAAAGCCTCCTTCACTCACGCCGCCAAACTTACCCTAGTAAAACTGACTATCCTACCGATCCTCGACTTCGGCGATGTCATCTACAAAATAGCCTCCAACACTCTACTCAGCAAACTGGATGCAGTTTATCACAGTGCCATCCGTTTTGTTACTAAAGCACCTTATACCACCCACCACTGCGACCTGTATGCTCTTGTCGGCTGGCCCTCGCTACATATTCGTCGCCAGACCCACTGGCTCCAGGTCATCTACAAGTCCATGCTAGGTAAAGCTCCGCCTTATCTCAGTTCACTGGTCACGATGGCAAAACCCACCCGTAGCACGCTCTCCAGCAGGTGTATCTCACTGATCATCCCTAAAGCCAACACCTCTTTTGGCCGCCTTTCGTTCCAGTTCTCTGCTGCCTGTGACTGGAACGAATTGCAAAAATTGCTGAAGTTGGAGACTTTTAACTCCCTCACCAACTTCAAACATCTGCTATCTGAGCAGCTAACCGATCGCTGCAGCTGTACATAGTCTATCGGTAAATAGCCCACCCAATTTTACCTACCTCATCCCCATACTGTTTATATTTATTTACTTTTCTGCTCTTTTGCACACCAGTATCTCTACCTGTACATGACCATCTGATCATTTATCACTCCAGTGTTAATTTGCAAAATTGTAATTATTCGCCTACCTCCTCATGCCTTTTGCACACAATGTATATAGACTCTCTTTTTTTTCTACTATGTTATTGACTTGTTAATTGTTTACTCCATATGTAACTCTGTGTTGTCTGTTCACACTGCTATGCTTTATCTTGGCCAGGTCGCAGTTGCAAATGATAACTTGTTCTCAACTAGCCTACCTGGTTAAATAAAGGTGAAATTTAAAAAAGTACAAAAAAATGTGCCAACACATCCTTGTTGTCTTTAATCTCTGTTTTACCAGCTAAACAGCTGCTCTTAGCGAAAATGTTTTTGAGTTACCTTTAGATATATTTTTTGCTAACATGTGATTGGGGTTCCTTGGTCTCCGGTTTGCCTGGCAGGGGGTCCCTGGGTAAGAAAAGGTTGAAGACCCCTGTCAAAGACAGTGCAGTCTGAGTCCCTGCCCGAAAATAATTTATCCCCCGCCCCTCATCCTCTCTGTTGCCATGGAAGCACCAGATATAGCACTTGATTGGCTTGCATGGGTAAGCACGTGCTAGATGAGGCTTCAAATATGACAACAGGCCCAGATGTAATTATTGCAGAGTCGAAGCAGTGTGCGTTAACGTGGTTTGTGGTGTTGATTAGCTCAAATTTACAACATGGTCGAGGCATTCGTTGGAACTTGGAAAATGACTTCCAGCGAGAATTTTGATGAATATATGAAGGCAATAGGTGAAGTCTTACCTTATTAAATGAAGTAGTTTAAAAAAAAATGAAAGACAATGTTGCATTTCGATCTAGAACTTTACTAAAGTTGATTTAGATATATATCCGTTTGTTTCACAGGTGTGGGTTTTGCTACTCGGCAGATGGGGAATATGGCGAAGCCCAATTTGCTGTTCAGCATCGACGACGGTGTAATATCAATGAAATCCCAGAGCACTTTCAAAACCACAGAGGCCAAGTTTAAATTGAATGAAGAATTCGACGAGATGACTGCAGATGACAGGAAAACCAAGGTGGGTGCAGGAGCCACACTATAGACATGCCGGTTGTTACAGTAGTGTGGTTTCCAATTGATTGTAAAAAAATAAATTACTTTAAAATGTAGTGAGTTGTGCCCTCCTGACACTACTCTATTTCCAGACTCTGATGACCTTTGAAAACGGAAAACTGGTGCAGAAACAGACTTGGGACGGCAAGACTACCACGCTCGAGCGGGAGTTGCAAGATGGAAAATTGATTGCGGTAAGGTTTAATGTCCTGCTTGCTATTCCCTTCTCTGCTTGGTTTGACATAAAATATGCGTTTTTCATAAACCTATTTTGCAATGTCCATGCTTGATATTGCAATATTGTTCAATGTTTCATGTGATCATCATTATGCAATGCAGGTTGTCATTTTGTAAATTGCGTTCTCCCGGGGTACCAACAAGGATGGCACGAGTTTTTACGCGCTAACGTGTTCAAAATGTCTATAGTTTTGGCTGGGAAGCGTGGCTTGATAAGCACTTGCAGTCATATGCAACACCATACTTAATTATTTTAAACCAAATGATTCATTGGTACGCGAGTGCTAATAAACCCAATGATTTACATAAACCTGGGATTGCTGCTGCATGTGTTGGCATTGCCATTGCGAGGCTTTGCTGCCACCGGTCCGACATAGGCAGTAGGACCAGTCCTCCATAGGAATGAATGGAATGCATGTTTTTTTGGGGGGGTGAGGGGGTTGTAGTGGGTACAGTAACATCCGTTTCCTTAAAGTAATTTATAATGCATTATTTAGCTCAGAATAAATTAATATAGATTCCAACATGTATTTTATGATTGAATATTACAGTAGCTGCACAGTGGTATCAATAGTGCCCCCGGTCAGTCATCCAGGGTTTATATGTCGTTGTATTAAACCTGTTAACTTATCTACTCTCTGTTCATTGGTCAACATGGTCAGTTCCCTTTTATAGTTGATGTTTTAACTCCTACCCTGTCACATTTAGCTTACGTGATAATGCCTTTCAGTTTAAAGGAAGTTAATGTGGTTTGGCTCATTCAGACTGCAGTTTCAAGTGGAACTACGACTGACACACACAGGCTGATTTGGTGGTTTGTTCATCACTGAATGTATCAATACATTTTGAGTTCTCGGTTCTGACACTTGTTGTCATTGCATGACCTAAAGCGTGTACTGCTCTCTTTTCTAGAAATGTGTAATGGATGATGTGGTGGCACTGAGGACCTATGAGAAAGAGGTGTGATTCCAGTCTGCTGAATTGAAGACCCCCACCAGCAAATCAAAAACATGCATGTTATCTGTTCAATACCTACCATGTTAAATTCACTGACTCAATTGGTACCAAAATCCCATGAAGCTTTCAATAAAGTCAGTTCTGCTTTGTGAAAAGTGGTGTTTCCTTCATTGCAATATGTAGGCCAGTTTGGAGGCTGAGGCCTATTCAGCAAACTTAATCCATGTGGATTACAAACTGACAAATCTCTGGTCTATCCTGAGCACTTTGGTTGTAGGTGGCGCTAACATTCAGTATATTTCAGTGTTAATTTTTCTCCAATAAATTGATGTTGGCTTACTTTGAGCACGCTACACTAAGTGTTCATGGCAAAAAAACATTAATTTCACACTACCTATTCTGAGAACTGTGACCAAGTAGAAATGTCCAACTGACCATTTCTACAATATGATGCAAAAACTGCTATGACTGACTAGTGGGGGAAAATGATTCTTTATTGTGACACTGGGTGATCACCACTCCTAAACCACTGAGGAATATGAAGTATTGTCTGAGCAGTGACATGGTAACTAAACCCTGGATGCCTTCATATTAGCGTGCTGCTGCTAACTAGCTATTACTGAACTTTAAAACCTGAATTTCTTTGCCTATTTAGGACTGTTCTATGCTGAATTTTTCAGCACCATTCAGGTGCTTCTGAATATGACTACTGAGACCAGTGGTGCTGTTGCTGCTATGACTGCATCTCTGTTTGTTCCAAGTGTCTCTAGGAAAGGTCCTACTCAAGTGTTCCAAATGCCACCCTGTTAGCTTTATAGTGCACTAGTTTTCAGATGCCTTAAGGGCCCTTGTCAAAATTCATTAATGCAAATTAACTTACAGTAGGACACTTGCTGAATCCTAAATCTATTCATGGGTGGGAAATAATTCACAAGCTTACCCAGGCTGGTGCCAAAATTAAACATTCTCATACAAGTACAGGTGCTAAGTTGACCATTTTAATATCATCTGCTTACATTCTACATAGTAGTTCTCCCCCAAAACAGCTGACGGGTTTGTATGTAGACCCAAGATCAGAAATGGTAACATTTCAAGACAAAGTTAAGCTTGTCAGAGGTTTAGATGTGCCAGCGCATTTATGGAATGGGGTGCTCATCTGGGTAGAGTCATGTAGTCCAAAAAGTAAATGTTATGCCATCTCCCGTAAGACTGACATAACACCCTACTGTTATGGGCTAACAAAATGCAGAAATCTCCCAGAAAGATTAGTCCAAATGAGCTCATTGTCAACAGGTCCCAAAAATGTCAAAACCAATAAGAATGGGAATTTACCACATACGACTGGGGGAAAATCCATTAGAACGGACTTCACACTGGTCATTACTAGTGGGGAAACTATCATCCTGCGCTCCCACCTCTGTTAGATTATGGTTTATGTAGCTTGTTGGCCATTAGCCAATCAGCATTCCTCAACGAGTTCAAAGCACGTGAATGCATCCAACTGGTATTCATGGCTTCACAACTGGTAACATCCCACCTGGTTAGGAACGCAGCATTAACAGTCTCTTGTTCATGAACGGAGTAAGTTCTGAGTGTTAAAGTTGTAATACCACTGTATTGCTGTTGCTGCTTAATGGAGCTGGACTGATGAAGGAATGACGAGCACCTTTTTGTATCTGGCTCTTTGGGTTGAGATGCCTTAAACCTTAAACTTTAATGCATCCCAAATGTCTCCCTATTCCCTACATAGTGCACTACTTTTGACCCGGGCCTAACCTTTTCTGCATCACAAATGTCTCCCTATTCCCTACATAGTGCACTACTTTTGACCCGGGCCTAACCTTTTCTGCATCACAAATGTCTCCCTATTCCCTACATAGTGCACTACTTTTGACCCGGGCCTAACCTTTTCTGCATCACAAATGTCTCCCTATTCCCTACATAGTGCACTACTTTTGACCCGGGCCTAACCTTTTCTGCATCACAAATGTCTCCCTATTCCCTACATAGTGCACTACTTTTGACCCGGGCCTAACCTTTTCTGCATCACAAATGTCTCCCTATTCCCTACATAGTGCACTACTTTTGACCAGAGCCCTATGCACTATAAAGGGAATCGGGTGTCACTTGGGATGCAGATCTTGAGAGAAGACCAACTGTCTTTTGCTTCATGGTCAGATTTTTCACACATGATATCATGTGCTTTTTGAAACTAAGTGTTGGTTTGTCATGATAGTGTCACTACAGTTGCAAGTTAGTTGGTTACACACACACACACACACTCACACTCACACACACACACACACACACACACACGCGATGGTTCAGTCAACACATCCGGGAGTGTTTCTTGAAAACCAAGGTCAAACTATTCCTCGAACATTGTGTTTGCCAAATGTATCAAGTATGCACATAACTATTGGATCAAGAAGCTCACACTGCCTTGCACACACTTTGAAACCATCAGGGTTACAACTGAGGAGTGTCACGGGGTCCCTTGGTATGCTGTTGTTAGTCAAACACAAAATGACAATCTATATGGAATGTGATGTCCTAAGGTACGTTCCAAATGGCACCCTATTTACTATATAGTGTACTACTTTTGACCACAGCCCTATGGGCCCCCCTATGGGCCCTAGTCATAAGTAGTGCACTATGATGGGAATAGGGTGCCATTTGAGGCAGATGTAGTATCAGAGTGGCTGGGGGGGTTTATGGGGAGGTTTAGAGGGGAGGTTTAGAGGGGAGGCCAAATCCCAGTTTAAGGTCTATGTTGTGACCTCTCATCTGTAACAGGCTTATTGTTGTGGATGCAAAGACTTCATCACAAATGGCAGCCAATTCCCTATATAGTGCACTACTTTTGACTAGGGTCCATAAGGGGGCCCATAGGGCTGTGGTCAAAAGAAATGCACTAAATAGGGAATGGGGTGCCATTTAGGACAAAGGCACAGACTTCCAGTCCAAGCAAGTGCACCTAATTACTTTAATTAGGGCTTTCTGGGGCAGTAGGTTGCGGCCAAATTCTCCGAAAGATTTGGGGTTTTAGTGAATGATTATGACCATGGGTGGTGCTCCTGCAGCAATCTGTCCTGATTAATGAAAAGCTGATCTAGCCAAGTTGAATAAGACCAAGAACACAGACGCACACACACACACATTTGCACACACTCCTCTGACATTTTTGTAACTTTTTCGCTCCATTTTCACTTTTTTCTCCTTACTATATCCTCTGTCCACCCCTACTCAACTTACCAGTCCCCTGTCCCCTGTCCACCCCCCCTCAACTACTCAACCCAGTCCCCTGTCCACCCCTACTCAACTTACCAGTCCCCTGTCCACCCCTACTCAACCTACCAGTCCCCTGTCCACCCCTACTCAACTTACCAGTCCCCTGTCCACCCCTACTCAACTTACCAGTCCCCTGTCCACCCCTACTCAACTTACCAGTCCCCTGTCCACCCCTACTCAACTTACCAGTCCCCTGTCCACCCCTACTCAACTTACCAGTCCCCTGTCCACCCCTACTCAACTTACCAGTCCCCTGTCCACCCCTACTCAACTTACCAGTCCCCTGTCCACCCCTACTCAACTTACCAGTCCCCTGTCCACCCCTACTCAACTTACCAGTCCCCTGTCCACCCCTACTCAACTTACCAGTCCCCTGTCCAACCCTACTCAACTTACCAGTCCCCTGTCCACCCCTACTCAACTTACCAGTCCCCTGTCCACCCCTACTCAACTTACCAGTCCCCTGTCCACCCCTACTCAACCTATCAGTCCCCTGTCCACCCCTACTCAACTTACCAGTCCCCTGTCCACCCCTACTCAACTTACCAGTCCCCTGTCCACCCCTACTCAACTTACCAGTCCCCTGTCCACCCCTACTCAACTTACCAGTCCCCTGTCCACCCCTACTCAACTTACCAGTCCCCTGTCCACCCCTACTCAACTTACCAGTCCCCTGTCCACCCCTACTCAACTTACCAGTCCCCTGTCCACCCCTACTCAACTTTACCAGTCCCCTGTCCACCCCTACTCAACCCAGTCCCCTGTCCACCCAGTCCCCTGTCTACCCCTACTCACCTTACCCAGTCCCCTGTCCACCCCTACTCAACTTACCAGTCCCCTGTCCACCCCTACTCAACTTACCAGTCCCCTGTCCACCCCTACTCAACTTACCAGTCCCCTGTCCACCCCTACTCAACTTACCAGTCCCCTGTCCACCCCTACTCAACTTACCAGTCCCCTGTCCACCCCTACTCAACTTACCAGTCCCCTGTCCACCCCTACTCAACTTACCAGTCCTCTGTCCACCCCTACTCAACTTACCAGTCCTCTGTCCACCCCTACTCAACTTACCAGTCCCCTGTCCACCCCTACTCAACTTACCAGTCCCCTGTCCACCCCTACTCAACTTACCAGTCCCCTGTCCACCCCTACTCAACTTACCAGTCCCCTGTCCACCCCTACTCAACTTACCAGTCCCCTGTCCACCCCTACTCAATTTACCAGTCCCCTGTCTACCCCTACTCAACTTACCAGTCCCCTGTCCACCCCTACTCAACTTACCAGTCCCCTGTCCACCCCTACTCAACTTACCAGTCCCCTGTCCACCCCTACTCAACTTACCAGTCCCCTGTCCACCCCTACTCAACTTACCAGTCCCCTGTCCACCCCTACTCAACTTACCCAGTCCCCTGTCCACCCCTACTCAACTTACCCAGTCCCCTGTCCACCCCTACTCAACTTACCAGTCCCCTGTCCACCCCTACTCAACTTACCCAGTCCCCTGTCCACCCCTACTCAACTTACCAGTCCCCTGTCCACCCCTACTCAACTTACCCAGTCCCCTGTCCACCCCTACTCAACTTACCCAGTCCCCTGTCCACCCCTACTCAACTTACCAGTCCCCTGTCCACCCCTACTCAACTTACCCAGTCCCCTGTCCACCCCTACTCAACTTACCAGTCCCCTGTATCATGAGAACACATTCAGGGACTTTCTATTACAATCTGATCTCCCAAAGTACGTCAGAACCCTGGGTGTCCGATTGTTACGGCTGAATAACCACATTGTTGTTTAGGTTAAGCTGATTTAGGGCAGGTCTTTGAAAATGGCCTTGTGCCTCAGATTTTTCTTTAGACTCTGTGGTAGTGGCAGGGGGCCTTTGAACAGATTTATTTTATTTTGAGGCATCAAAGAACCGATTGGCAAGTTCTTGGAAATTAGTTGGCTAAGGAATTCTGAGATGAAGGCTGTAATGTAATTGAACTTATTAACTGTTTGCTTGCTGTAAAACGTTAAGAAAAGCAGCAGTAGTGGTGGACAAAGAGGGCATATCAGATGCATCCAATTTCACAATTCTCAAAGTGCAAAAAAACACAGTGGTTAAATATCCTACTATTGCTATATAAAATATACAGACAGAGGGAGATTTGCAGGACAAGGTTGTGCACACTGCACCTCCAGTCATCCATTGAAGGTGTGAGATGTAAGTCATTTCAAGGATATACCAGGCCTTAATGGAACAAAGATCTCCTCTCTCTCTCTGGTCATTCTTTGGAAATGATCTGAAAACAGGATAGGTGAAAATAATATGATGGGTTTGGAACTAAAGACCATAGTCGAATTCATTGTGATCGGAGTGAATAACAGTGAACAATACTATCTGGTATCTAGTCTAGTCAGTTTATTTCCAATGCTCTGCGTCTTTCACTATAAGGGTAGCAGTGCTGCGCCCTAGTGGTATGTAGAAGTGAACGGTGTTCATTTCGGCCAGGCTGGGAATAGGATGACGAAACTATTTATTTTATGAGATGTTGCTGTGAGTGATTGTTTTATCATCGATATTGTTTACCTCTTTGAATGCAGCTTACTCGCAAATTATTTGCAATTATTATCACAGTAATTATGTTATTCCAGAAATCGTATATTTTCTTCACGGAAATGGAAACATCCTTCCGGATGTGACGTCGACGTTAAACATGGCTGATGTGGAGAACACAAACAGACAAGTCGATAAGAAAAACATGTCTTTTAATATTAGAGAGAAGCTAGATATCGGCGAAAATATGCCAAAATTACGTCATCAAGACACTTCGGAAAGTGGAAAGGGCACTGTCGAAACACGTACAACCTCGGAGTACTGTGAAAAGTTGCAGGGGTGGATGTGGCAGTACTACACGGCATATGTGAACTGGCAAAGTTGGCTGGCAGTGTCTGCTTCTCCGTATTTTGCACCGCAACCAATGCAACCACTCACTGCACCCGTCTGGCCAGCGGATTTCCCTAATTTTGATGCCCAGAACTGGTACAATAATCCATTTGGACTCCCCTTATCGACGTATCCAACCGCCATCCCCGCGGCTGGGATTCCGCCTGGGGAAACGGCTGGGAGTGGTGCTGTGTCCACTTCAGTACCAGCGCAACAACCACAACAGAACGGCAATGCACAACGGCCAGGTAGCTATCAGAGACACAGGTGTTGTTATTATTGTATTGGTTTAATGTGTCTAATATGATAACGTTGGTTATATAGCTAAATAACTGTTTGAGATAAAGCAACATGACAACAGGCCTGTTACAGTGATGAATTATGAAATTAGTGCCCTCTGTGGTCTGCTAAAGTTCAAACCATAGGCTCATCTGCTATAGGCCTGGGTTGCTAAAGACCCCCAACCTAGGCATATTAACATTTTTGAAACAAGGAATTTCCTATTGAAGGACAATAACCGTCATCAATGAATGTGTTGGCGACGTCTGTGGCTATTTTGGTAGAGCACGGTGCTTGCAACACCAGGGTTGTGGGTTTGATCCCCATGGGAGACCAGTACAGAAAATCAATATGAAAATGTATTTACTCACGACTTTAAGATGCCCTGGATAAAAGCATCTGCTAAATTGGTGGTTCCCAAATCTATGGGTAGGCCCATAGATATTGTTGTAATTGTTTTGGTCACTCAGATATCACATGAATTCACATTAGACATGGCAAAATGTATAGAATTCCAAGAAAATGTCCTTTATAAAACTGCAACATTTTCTTTGCACCACATGACAAAACGTGTAGAATTGCAGGAAATAAGCTTTAAACCTGCTAAATTCTCTCCACCAACGAGGAGTGTGAACAGTGTGTGTCGTGAACATTGCCTGTGCCCATAGAAATAGATGTGGTACGTGCACGCACAGGGGTGGCCTGGGATGTTCCCCAACGCTGGAAGGGGGGCCCCGAATGGAAAGAGTTTGGTGACCCCTGGTGTCGGCTAAATTACTCAAATGTCAATGTTTTGTGTGTGTTTCCAGGTCGAGAATACAGTATTCCCTCTCCTCTTCAAAGGTTCATGGCTGAAATGGTGGATTTCTTCATTCTGTTCTTCATCAAAGCAACTATTATTCTCAGCATCATGCATCTGAGTGGGATGAAGTGAGTTTAGTTTAATACAAATGTTTCTGTTCTTCTATTCCCTATAGTGCATTCCTTTAGACCAGAGCACTATGGGGCCCCTCTACGGGGTCCACCTCTTTGCCCCCCCTCTATGGGCCCCCCCTCTATGGGGCCCCCCTCTATGGGGTCCCACTCTATGGGCCCCCCCTCTATGGGCCCCCCCTCTATGGGGTCTCCCTCTATGGGGCCCCCCTCTATGGGCCCCCCTCTATGGGGTCCCCCTCTATGGGCCCCCCTCTATTGGGCCCCTGATCAAAAGTAGTATTTTATTTAAACATCCTAGGAATTGATTTGTTTCGCACTCCATGGGTGATGGTAAGGATTAGTCCAATGCATGCATAACTACTGTGAAAATATAGTCATGATAGAAGAATCATGCATAACTACTGTATATATTCATGATTGAAGAAACATTTGTAGCCTGCATAACTACTGTATATAGTCATGATTGAAGAATCATTTGTATTTTTGTTTCAGGGACATTTCCAAGTTCGCCATGCATTTCATCGTGGAGGAAATAGATGAAGACACGTCCATGGAAGAACTCCAGAAGATGATGCTGGTCGCCCTGGTCTACCGGATATTAGTGTGTTTCTATGAGGTCAGGTGACAAATCAAACTGCTACTGTGAACAGAAATCACATACAATGTTTTCATTTTCTGCTTTAAATGTCTCTGGGCTGTGAAATGACCCTTGACTGTCTTTGTCCTGACGTTGCAGTGGGATGATGTTGCTGTCTTTGTCCTGACGTTGCAGTGGGATGATGTTTCTGTCTTTGTCCTGACGTTGCAGTGGGATGAAGTTTCTGTCTTTGTCCTGACGTTGCAGTGGGATGATGTTTCTGTCTTTGTCCTGACGTTGCAGTGGGATGATGTTTCTGTCTTTGTCCTGACGTTGCAGTGGGATGATGTTTCTGTCTTTGTCCTGACGTTGCAGAGGGATGATGTTTCTGTCTTTGTCCTGACGTTGCAGTGGGATGATGTTTGTCTTTTCTGACGTTGCAGTGGGATGATGTTTCTGTCTTTGTCCTGATGTTTCTGTGTTTGTCCTGACGTTGCAGTGGGATGATGTTTCTGTGTTTGTCCTGATGTTGCAGTGTGATGATGTTTCTGTGTTTGTCCTGATGTTGCAGTGGGATGATGTTTCTGTCTTTGTCCTGACGTTGCAGAGGGATGATGTTTCTGTCTTTGTCCTGACGTTGCAGAGGGATGATGTTTCTGTCTTTTCTGATGTTGCAGTGTGATGATGTTTCTGTCTTTTCTGACGTTGCAGTGTTATGATGTTTCTGTCTTTTCTGATGTTGCAGTGTGATGATGTTTCTGTCTTTTCTGACGTTGCAGTGTGATGATGTTTCTGTCTTTTCTGATGTTGCAGTGTGATGATGTTTCTGTCTTTTCTGACGTTGCAGTGTGATGATGTTTCTGTCTTTTCTGACGTTGCAGTGTGATGATGTTTCTGTCTTTTCTGATGTTGCAGTGTGATGATGTTTCTGTCTTTTCTGATGTTGCAGTGGGATGATGTTTCTGTGTTTGTCCTGACGTTGCAGTGTGATGATGTTTCTGTCTTTTCTGATGTTGCAGTGTGATGATGTTTCTGTCTTTTCTGATGTTGCAGTGTGATGATGTTTCTGTCTTTTCTGACGTTGCAGTTGGACGATGTTTCTGTCTTTTCTGACGTTGCAGTGGGATGATGTTTCTGTGTTTGTCCTGACGTTGCAGTGTGATGATGTTTCTGTCTTTTCTGATGTTGCAGTGTGATGATGTTTCTGTCTTTTCTGATGTTGCAGTGTGATGATGTTTCTGTCTTTTCTGATGTTGCAGTGGGATGATGTTTCTGTGTTTGTCCTGATGTTGCAGTGTGATAGTTTAAGTCTTTGATATGGATTTGGTGTCTTTTATCATGTTTCTCCTCTCTGTCTGCAAATACAAGTTCCCTCTGTTGATAGTACGGTTTTATTGATTGATTGTCTCCTGTCAGATTGTGTGTATCTGGGGAGCAGGGGGCGCCACTCCAGGGAAGTTTCTCATTGGTCTCAGAGTGATCAGCTGTGATTCCTCCATCCTGGTTCAACCCAACCGGGTCCTCGTGGTGCCTGCCACTAACGTCACTCTCTCTGCGTA
Organism: Oncorhynchus keta; assembly: GCF_023373465.1. NCBI lineage: Eukaryota > Metazoa > Chordata > Actinopteri > Salmoniformes > Salmonidae > Oncorhynchus > Oncorhynchus keta. The sequence goes on along the minus strand of NW_026279390.1, from coordinate 81,959 downwards.
AGTAGTGGATCACACCAACCCTCCCTCCACGTGTTGTGAAATAATAAACCAGCTCATTTGGTTATTTGACACTTGATTTTTGAAGTGGTGACGAGGGGAAACATGACAATCTGGCCATTAGATGAAGTCCCTTGATGTTCTGCTCGTCTGTTGTTTCTATCATCTCCGTGACTTTCACACGTATTGTCCCTGTGTCCTTCTTCAGATCGACAGTCCGAGCCATGAACAAAAACTTCTCCATTGCCTTCTTGTTCCCAGCCTTCATCACGGTCTTCTTCTTCCAACACAACAGGACTGTGTATGACATGGTGGCTGGCACTATCGTTGTCAAGCGCACCGGAGCCAGATGACCATTCTGATTGGTTAAGACCAAGCTAAAGCCTGGCTGGGACCTGGCTACTATTTTATTTAAAGAGGTACATGTTGCTCTCAACCCTGCAGTACAGAGGAGGCTGGTGAGGGGAGGACGTCTCATAATAATGGCTGGAGTGGAGTGAATGGAATGGTATCAAACACATGGAAACCATAAATTCCGTTCCATCCATTACAGTGAGTCCGTCCTCCGGTTGAAAGTGACACCACTACTCCAGCACTAAGGCAGCCTAGTGTCACTAGTCTGGGGAGACAACTGAACTGGGAACCACTCTGCAAAAACAATGACGGGAGGCGAAAGCTCTGCATGAGCCTGAAGACAGGAAATACACTATGACATCATCAGTATCTAGGTCCCTCTACACAGCTCTCGTTTGTGACGTCAGAGTTTTTAGAACCATCTCTAGTTTCTCAACTACTGTACTCTGGTTGTTTTTCAGAGGAGGTATACGTTCTACCCTTTCAGATTTGTGCAATGGTAGTATGCAAATTAGCACCCGATCAGTTAGGAAGCACTGAGGAAAAGTTATTAAAGTTTTCATTTAATTGCCTTTGCTTTTCAAAATGTATTAAATGAAAATCTAATCTCTAGGATGAGGAAGTGGAAGACGAGAGAATAGTTATTTAGTAGTTTTAACCTATCAGCATATTGATGCAGTTTTATAATTTGGCTTATTTTAAGATAAGGTGGTAACAATCCAACACTCCCAGAATCACAACATGCTAATGGTTTGGTTGACATTGCCCTGGCGTTTTACTGCACTATGGGTGGATTATTGTCTAATCATTATCTGGTTACATCTAGACACTTCTTTGGTTGTCATCAGACTATAAAATAGCTTTATTTTGGATCTGTTAACATAACAGAACACCTGGGCTCATTCAGTGTAGGCTTAAATATTATCTCAATGAGGAGATTTATTTAACCTTTATTTAACTTGGCAAGTCAGTTAAAGAACCAATTCTTATTTACAATGACGGCCTACCCCTAACACGGACGAAGCTGGGTCAATTGCAGGCCGCCCTTATGGGACTCCCAATCATGGCCGGCTGTGATACAGCCTGGAATCGAACCAGGGTCTCTAGTGATGCCTCTAGCACTGAGATGCAGTGCCTTAGACCGCTGCGCCACTCAGGAGCCCCATGTGGTCGTGTTTTAGTTGATATACCATCTGATCTAACATGGAAAAACACATTTGTTTCTTAGGACTGTATTTATGTTTGGAACTTCAGTCGTAATTGAATCGCTCTCTAAATTATTCCTTAAACTTTGTAACATGAGATACATGATCAAATACCAGAAAGCTGGATTGAGTGGCACGTTGTTCTCCATCACAGCATTAAGCAATTTTACCACAGCCTGCATTAATGAACTCAACAAGTATTAAGGGGTATATTAATGATTGGGTCTAATCTTGTTGTCTAAATGTACCCATGACCACCAAACTTGTCACCATATCCAATTTAGCCACGGAGATTAAAACATTTTGAGTGCTTCAAGCGGACAGTATTATGATTGTGTCTGTCAGTAAATGCTACTACCATATGAGGTGCCAATAGGGTTTCAATTCTGGTCATTTCCCCAAAATTCCCAGGTTTTCCAGAAATCCCAGTTTGAAGATTCCTGAATTCTGAAGCAAGAAATCCGGAATCCTTTAGCCTGAATTTCTGGGGAAAATGGTGAATACCTGAGTATTGAGTCCAGATGTAGTATCACTTTTTCAGAATTAGATGTCAGCTAACTATGATTCTAATTTCTGTTTGTTGTTTTAAGTCCAAAGTGACAGGCTCACCTATCTTCCTAACATGTTACCTTTCCTTGGTTGTCATTTTAATATATTTGCCTTGATTATAGAATATAAGTACTACAGTATTGATATACATTTGTTAAAGTACAGTAACAGTATAAAGAAAATGGCCCGGTATAAAATGTAAGTAATTCAGTTGCTAGGCTACATCTAATACCATGGGATGATAGTACACTATTGATGTATTTTATTTGTAATTTTATACATTAATTTATAAAATATGATTGTGTACTAATTATTTTATTTTAGTAAATGAGCTTGGTGTATTGGTTGGAATTGTCAGCACATTTCGGGGTTGAATTTGCACATTTTATGGATTTTAATTCACATGAATAAAACTTTATTGATCATTATTTTACAGAGAATGAGTTTCAAATTCCATGGACCAGTCATGGCAACTGTTCAGTTTCCTTGGCGTCTGTGTGATGATATCGATATGTGCCAAAGCATTCTGTTATGAAGTGTAATTAACCCAACAATACCATGACATTGTATTGTGTGTGTGTGCTGGCAAATGGAGACCACTGGATCACTCAGGGTGTCCCGAACGGTGCAGCCTATGTGCCCTGGTCACTGAGAGAACTGTCCTGGCTAAATCAATACATTGATTGACTAGACCCCTTAGCTAGTTCTGCCATGCAACAACACACCAATGTTGCATTATTCCAGACCGGTCTACAGTGTGTTGGTCTCGACGTTGGATAAGTTTTTACTCGGTCTTGACTCCATGTCAGACACTAGCTTCTGTTCCCATCCAATTTCTGACAGATTTTCATACAAATAGTCTAAAATCTGAATAAAGAAATCATTTGCATTTCCCCATCAGTGGTGTTTCCACCAAACTGACTTTTTTTTGTATTTTTTTTTATTAATTAATTTTTATATATATATATTTTTTTATGTTAAAAAAAAATGTATAATACAAAATGATCAACTTTACACCGCTACATCAAACATGTCTAACAAAACAGGTATAAACAAGAAAATACTAAATACATACAGAAAATAAAATATATAAATAATATTTTTTTTATAAACGCAATTCTAGGCCCTGGACGTGCGCTCTAGTCAACTGTTCGAAGATACTTTGCGGGTAGTCTACATTTATGAAATGATTATGGATAAGATTGAGAATATTTTTAGTTGTGAAACGGCAGTCAAGCATCGATCATCATGTCACCAGAATCAGACCCTCGATATTTATTGGAAAGGTGTAGCCTTCTTCACCACCCTGTTAAATTGGAAAGAACATGGATGAACACTTTAACACCGTTTTCCCCCTAATTACTCACAGATTGATTTTATGACAAACAATGTATATGTCCTCTACTATTAGCAACTGGAATTTCGGTTCTAGAATAAATGACAAAAACATTTAAGACCAAGAACAGAATTTCAGCAAAATTACGCAGCCTGGTCTCAGAGCATTTCGTATTATTCTGTACGTTGGACGACGGGGCGGGAGAAACCCAGCCTTGGGATGAAAGTAATAGCTGGCGAGAGGTGCACAATATCTGTTTTATTTCTGTTTTAGTAATGCTTGTTACTTTCAACAAATGTACTATCAGTTTCTATTGAGTTCAGTAATTCATGCTATACGTTAATGTATGAAAATGAACCATGCTTCAACATCGCAATGTTGCGCAAACACAACAATTTGCCTTACAATATGAATCAGACTAAAATGTATCAGATAACAGCTATATTAACCATCATTTTCTCATCTCACTTTAATGGGAATGTAGTAGGATATATCTTCCTCTCCATTTTCCATGACTATTCATGCTAAGCCAATCAGGTGCGCTCCAACTGTCCTTGTCATGCACACTCCTCGTGTCTTGGTAGAATAAACATTTTTATTCTTTTCACAAACGGCAAACTCATCAGACTTATCACATTTTCATGGCTTGACACAAGGTAATTAACCATCAGAATCATAAAGAAATATATTTTTAATAACCCCTAACCTGTCGATAAAAGCTTATGTGAGTAGCTGATTCATCAAGTGAATTGATTAAGGCATAATTCTAATGATATCATATAGAATTTTCTAACATTCAGTCACTTGTTGATATTTGGCATTATAAAAGCAGTATCAACTAGAGAAGAAAATGGCCTGTGTTAAAACATTTACCCAATTTTATTCCAGGTCATCAGTTAACATTGTGTTACTTTCGTCCCACCCATCTCTCCTGTAACTTCTCCCAGGCTAATGTCGCGTTCAAAAGAACTGGGAACTCAGAACTCAGAAATCTCTAACTACCGACTCACTGGGAACTCAAAACAAAAAAAAACTATCCCTGACTGGGAAAAATAGTTTTGAACGGTCATCCTCTATCTAGAGCTCCGACTTTCTGACCGGAAGATCATGGACGTCATGCTTTGACCTTGTATTTTGTAGAGTTCAACAACGCACCACAGCACCTATGAATAGCTAGCACGATACTTGAAACCTATGCTGTCATTTAGTCACTAGATGGGTTTATTATCTATTATCTATTATCTATTTATCTATTATTCAACCATGCTGGTCATTTATGAACATTTGAACATCTTGGCCACGTTCTGTTATAATCTCCACCCGGCACAGCCAGAAGAGGACTGGCCACCCCACATATGCTCTCTCTAATTCTCTCTTTCTTTCTCTCTCTCGGAGGACCTGAGCCCTAGGACCGTGCCCCAGGACTACCTGACATGATGGCTCCTTGCTGTCCCCAGTCCACCTGACTGTGCTGCTGCTCCAGTTTCAACTGTTCTGCCTTATTATTATTTGACCATGCTGGTCATTTATGAACATTTGAACATCTTGGTCATGTTCTGTTATAATCTACCCGGCACAGCCAGAAGAGGACTGGCCACCCCACATAGCCCGGTTCCTCTCTAGGTTTCTTCCTAGGTTTTGGCCTTTCTAGGGAGTTTTTCCTAGCCACCGTGCTTTTACACCTGCATTGTTTGCTGTTTTAGGCTGGGTTTCTGTACAGCACTTTGAGATATCAGCTGATGTACGAAGGGCTATATAAATACATTTGATTTGATTTGATTTGGTTTTAAAAAATGACATATGTTAGGAACCTTGAACAACTGAAAAACAACTCTACAGTTCAAAACCACTTTTTATTGATAACTTCGCAAAACATGGTCGGACTGGGCTGTTTTTTTTGTTGTTGCAGGGAGCTCGTCCTCTGCATTAGGTTCATGCTTCTGTCTGTGTTACTTTCGCCCCATGTTACTTTTCTCCCAGCTCTCCCTTCATAATTTGTTTTATTTTAGCCTAATAAACATGGTTTCCTGGGTCGTAGTGGGGGGACCACACACCATATCATCGTGTGTCTCCAAGTTTACTTTGATATGATGGTTATCATATCAATATTTGTGCAAAAAGGCGGATCAACTGCCATTTCCTGCATAATTAATTTGACCAACAAAATAATATCCCACCATGTCGAAAAACACATTTTCTGTCGGCATTTGTAAAATTGTATCAAAACTTCCTCTTTCCATCACTTTTTTAATACGCTATGACTTTACTTTACTATACTGGCATAACACCTGTGGATGAATACGCTATGACTTTACTGGCATAACACCTGTGGATGAATACGCTATGACTTTACTGGCATAACACCTGTGGATGAATACGCTATGACTTTACTGGCATAACACCTGTGGATGAATACGCTTTGACTTGTGTGGTGGTACAGACTGGGAAGGCTGAGGGTTATATAGACCAGTGTGGTGGTACAGACTGGGAAGGCTGAGGGTTATAAGGACCAGTGTGGTGGTACAGACTGGGGAGGTTGAGGGTTATATGGACCAGTGTGGTGGTACAGACTGGGAAGGCTGAGGGTTATATGGACCAGTGTGGTGGTACAGACTGGGAAGGCTGAGGGTTATATAGACCAGTGTGGTGGTACAGACTGGGACGGCTGAGGGTTATAAGGACCAGTGTGGTGGTACAGACTGGGGAGGTTGAGGGTTATATGTACCAGTGTGGTGGTACAGACTGGGACGGCTGAGGGTTATAAGGACCAGTGTGGTGGTACAGACTGGGGAGGTTGAGGGTTATATGGACCAGTGTGGTGGTACAGACTGGGAAGGCTGAGGGTTATAAGGACCAGTGTGGTGGTACAGACTGGGAAGGCTGAGGGTTATATGGACCAGTGTGGTGGTACAGACTGGGAAGGCTGAGGGTTATATAGACCAGTGTGGTGGTACAGACTGGGAAGGCTGAGGGTTATATAGACCAGTGTGGTGGTACAGACTGGGAAGGCTGAGGGTTATATAGACCAGTGTGGTGGTACAGACTGGGAAGGCTGAGGGTTATATGGACCAGTGTGGTGGTACAGACTGGGAAGGCTGAGGGTTATATGAACCAGTGTGGTGGTACAGACTGGGAAGGCTGAGGGTTATATGGACCAGTGTGGTGGTACAGACTGGGAAGGCTGAGGGTTATATGGACCAGTGTGGTGGTACAGACTGGGAAGGCTGAGGGTTATATGGACCAGTGTGGTGGTACAGACTGGGAAGGCTGAGGGTTATATGGACCAGTGTGGTGGTACAGACTGGGACGTGTTATAAGGACCAGTGTGGTGGTACAGACTGGGAAGGCTGAGGGTTATATGGACCAGTGTGGTGGTACAGACTGGGACGGCTGAGGGTTATATGGACCAGTGTGGTGGTACAGACTGGGATGAGGGTTATATGGACCAGTGTGGTGGTACAGACTGGGAAGGCTGAGGGTTATAAGGACCAGTGTGGTGGTACAGACTGGGAAGGCTGAGGGTTATATGGACCAGTGTGGTGGTACAGACTGGGAAGGCTGAGGGTTATATAGACCAGTGTGGTGGTACAGACTGGGAAGGCTGAGGGTTATATAGACCAGTGTGGTGGTACAGACTGGGAAGGCTGAGGGTTATATAGACCAGTGTGGTGGTACAGACTGGGACGCTGAGGGTTATATGGACCAGTGTGGTGGTACAGACTGGGAAGGCTGAGGGTTATATGAACCAGTGTGGTGGTACAGACTGGGAAGGCTGAGGGTTATATGGACCAGTGTGGTGGTACAGACTGGGAAGGCTGAGGGTTATATGGACCAGTGTGGTGGTACAGACTGGGAAAGGGTTATATGGACCAGTGTGGTGGTACAGACTGGGAAGGCTGAGGGTTATATGGACCAGTGTGGTGGTACAGACTGGGACGGCTAAGGGTTATAAGGACCAGTGTGGTGGTACAGACTGGGAAGGCTGAGGGTTATATGGACCAGTGTGGTGGTACAGACTGGGACGGCTGAGGGTTATATGGACCAGTGTGGTGGTACAGACTGGGACGGCTGAGGGTTATATGGACCAGTGTGGTGGTACAGACTGGGAAGGCTGAGGGTTATATAGACCAGTGTGGTGGTACAGACTGGGAAGGCTGAGGGTTATATAGACCAGTGTGGTGGTACAGACTGGGAAGGCTGAGGGTTATATGGACCAGTGTGGTGGTACAGACTGGGAAGGCTGAGGGTTATATGGACCAGTGTGGTGGTACAGACTGGGAAGGCTGAGGGTTAAATAGACCAGTGTGGTGGTACAGACTGGGAAGGCTGAGGGTTATATAGACCAGTGTGGTGGTACAGACTGGGAAGGCTGAGGGTTATATGGACCAGTGTGGTGGTACAGACTGGGAAGCTGAGGTTTTATAGACTAGTGTGGTGGTACAGACTGGGAAGGCTGAGGGTTATATAGACCAGTGTGGTGGTACAGACTGGGAAGGCTGAGGGTTATATAGACCAGTGTGGTGGTACAGACTGGGAAGGCTGAGGGTTATATAGACCAGTGTGGTGGTACAGACTGGGAAGGCTGAGGGTTATATGGACCAGTGTGGTGGTACAGACTGGGAAGGCTGATGGTTATATGGACCAGTGTGGTGGCACAGACTGGGAAGGCTGAGGGTTATATAGACCAGTGTGGTGGTACAGACTGGGAAGGCTGAGGGTTATATGGACCAGTGTGGTGGTACAGACTGGGAAGGCTGAGGGTTTTATAGACTAGTGTGGTGGTACAGACTGGGAAGGCTGAGGGTTATATGGACCAGTGTGGTGGTACAGACTGGGAAGGCTGAGGGTTATATAGACCAGTGTGGTGGTACAGACTGGGAAGGCTGAGGGTTATATAGACCAGTGTGGTGGTACAGACTGGGAAGGCTGAGGGTTATATGGACCAGTGTGGTGGTACAGACTGGGAAGGCTGAGGGTTATATGGACCAGTGTGGTGGCACAGACTGGGAAGGCTGAGGGTTTTATTGACCAGAAATTTAGTGGGTGCTAGAATAAAAGCTGTGTATGGTTCTCACGCCTGACAGCATTGCATGTCCCCGTTGGCTTGACAATAGCAGTTCATGCAATCACTGGTCCTCCAGCGGGACCCGGTATCATGCCACGTCCCATCCTTGTCGTAAAGACACTGCCTCATGCCTAAACAAGGAAACAATAAATAAATAAAACATTTGTTGTGATGTCATGCCACATCCAAGAAACATCAGTCCATAACAATGTGAAATGGGGTCAAAGGTCATGTGGAGGACCACTGAAATAAAACCCGAAAATCGCATCATAATATTTCTATAAGAGGGGTTCTTTTTTTGGGGTTATTTAAATATACCGGTGTTTTGTGTACTTTTGTGTGTACTTTTGTGTGTGTGGGTAGGTGTGTTAGCAGCTGGTTATCTTTGTACTTTACCTGGTTCTGCTGGTTTAAACAGTGCACACAGGACTACAGCCAGAGCCAAGGACCTCTACTCAGGGAGAAAGAAGTGACACATTTCAACATTTGGCGCTAGTAGGTCATTGACCCTACTCTAGATCTCTAGGTAACACACTTACCTTTCAGCATGTTGTTCCATTGTTACTTTCCTATTATGGCATTTAAAATGTCCAATATTTATTATGTCCATATTATGATGAACAAAATATCAATCACAGGAGTAGAGTACTGAACGTAACCAAAACCAATACTGCCTGACGACTGAGGGTTATAATGAAGGGGGAGTAATCAGGGTGGTGATGAAGGTGTGCTTAATGATGGGGAGCAGGTGTGCTTAATGATGGGGAGCATGTGTGCTTAACGATGGGGAGCAGGTGTGCTTAATGATGGGGAGCATGTGTGCTTAACGATGGGGAGTAGGTGTGCTTAACGATGGGGAGTAGGTGTGCTTAACGATGGGGAGCAGGTGTGCTTAACGATGGGGAGCAGGTGTGCTTAACGATGGGGAGCAGGTGTGCTTAACGATGGGGAGCAGGTGTGCTTAACGATGGGGAGCAGGTGTGCTTAACGATGGGGAGCAGGTGTGCAAAATGATGGTTGCCAGGTGTGCAAAATGATGGTTGCCAGGTGTGCAAAATGATGGTTGCCAGGTGTGCAAAATGTGGGATGCCAGGTGTGCAAAATGTGGGATGCCAGGTGTGCAAAATGTGGGATGCCAGGACCGGTGGTTAGTAGACCGGCGACGTCGAGCCCTGGAGGAAGGGAGCAGGAGTAAGCGTGACGGGCTGCAATGTTCTTGCTCACTGTTCTCACTGGTGACGGACTGTGTGTCCCAAATGACACCTGGGCCAAGAAACACAACCCGATGAGTCCAAAGTTGAGATTTTTGGTTCCAACCACCATGTCTTTGTGAGACGCAGAGTAGATGAACGGATGATCTCCGCACGTGTAGTTCCCACCGTGAAGCATGGAGGAGGAGGTGTGATGGTGCCTTGCTGGTGACACTGTCTGGGATTTATTTAGAATTAAAGGCACACTTAACCAGTATGGCTACCACAGCATTCTTCAGTGATACGCCATACCATCTGGTTTGCGCTTAGTGGGACTATCATTTGTTTTTCAACAGGACAATGACCCAACACACCTCCAGGCTGTGTAAGGTCTATTTTAGCAAGAAGGAGAGTGATGGAGTGCTGCATCAGATGACCTGGCCTCCACAATCACCTGGCCTCAACCCAATTGAGATAGTTTGAGATGAGTTGGACCCCAGAGTGAAGGAAAAGCAGCATATGTGGGAACTCCTTCAAGACTGTTGAAAAAGCATTCCAGATAATATATATAATAATAATACACCTTGCCAATGGATCTGAGCTGGCCCTGGTCAAAAGTAGTGTACTATGGGCCCTGATCAAAAGTAGTGCACTATATAGGGACTAGCGTGCTATTTGGGAGACAACCCTGCTATTTTCCTTAACTGCTGAATTCCCCAGCTTAGTCTCAATGGGCTCTATAAGCACGGCGTGTCATGCTACAGCACCATTGAGGGCAGAGCTGCAGAGCTGCAGAGCCACCACATCTTTCTTAATGGAGTGGGGAGAACTGTGGCGCTGCCCTGTTTCCATGGCAGCAAGCACTGCTCTTGTTGGCATTTTCCCCAGCTACTGTTGACTGGCTTGCTGTTCCTTCAGAATGCTCCCTTCCACGACACAGAGACCGCTCTGCTCTGCTCTCTGAGGGAGCACAGTGAAGCTTACCGTCTTCTCTGATGTAGTGACACTTCAGATGTTTCCCAATTGGCACCCTATTCCTTATAGGCCCCTGGTCAAAAGTAGTGCACTATAAAGGGAATAGGGTGCCATTTGGAACAAAGACTTAATCCCACTGCTGACACCAATATCTGAATCACATTATTCCTAACTAATACAAGGTGCTGCCCAATAACCACCTCTCATATATCTGCTGTCATACCTTCCTGTAGGTATCGTGATGTTGTTTCAGAAGACAGAAAAAAAATCTGAAAACGTCTTATTTCTTTTTATATCTCCTGTGTTTTTGTTCTACCTTGTTATTTTTAATATTACATCGTTATTGATGACTGCATTGTTGGGTTTAGAGTTTGCAAGAAAGGCATTTCACTGTATTTGTGCACGTGACATTAAAACTGGAAACTGCCAGTACGGTGGTCCTATGGGGTAAAGTGTCGGTTACAATTCAGTTACAGTGCACATGCAAAACAATACCTTGAACCGCTTTGCGACGCTGTCCCGTCCCTGGTATGAGGAGAATGGTTTTTCCTTGTTTTGTATTTTTTCCACAAATCATTGTTCAAATGTCATTGAATTGCTGCCATTTGAACAATGATTTGTTAAGTAATAATAACACAACATTATTATCATCGTTAAACCAGGGAAGGAACAGCATTGCAACATTGTTTATCACAAGTGTGTTTCCTTTTGATAACAGGATGTTACAACACATCACACTTTACTAGTATCTATGTGACTCCACTTCTTATTGGACTTAGCAATAGTGATCACCGATTTCACCAGAATTACAAGATCGCTCAAAAGCCAAGCCCCTTGAATGACCAACTACAAGGACTTGTGTTACATCTAGTATAACATGGTGAGTTGTTGGAGAGAAGACATGGACTTGACTCCTGATCACACAGACCAGCTCCAGCATCTTGTCTTGACTCCTGATCACACAGACCAGCTCCAGCATCTTGTCTTGACTCCTGATCACACAGACCAGCTCCAGCATCTTGTCTTGACTCCCGATCACACAGACCAGCTCCAGCATCTTGTCTTGACTCCTGATCACACAGACCAGCTCCATCATCTTGTCTTGACTCCTGATCACACAGACCAGTTCCAGCATCTTGTCTTGACTCCTGATCACACAGACCAGCTCCAGCATCTTGTCTTGACTCCTGATCACACAGACCAGCTCCAGCATCTTGTCTTGACTCCTGATCACACAGACCAGCTCCAGCATCTTGTCTTGACTCCTGATCACACAGACCAGCTTGTCTTGTCATTGGCATCATTAAACTGAAGATTAATCTTTATCAAAAATTCTCTGTAATTATTATTACGTGATTAAACTACTTAATCATGTAACTGTAATTAACTAGGAAATCGGGGCACCAAGGAAAATATTCAGATTACAAAGTTATAATATTCCTAATATAACTTTCAGATATTTTAATATCTGATCAATTGGTCTTCTGATTAATGAATTATTCTTTACCTCACGTTGTCACACCCTGAGCTTAGAGCTTCTTATGTCTCTATTTTGGTTTGGTCAGGGTGTGATTTGGGTGGACATTCTATGTTCCTTTTTCTATGTTTTGTATTTCTTTGTTTTGGCCGGGTATGGTTCTCAATCAGGGACAGCTGTCTATCGTTGTCTCTGATTGGGAACCATACTTAGGTAGCTTTTTCCCACCATTGTTTTGTGGGTAGTTGTTTTCTGTTCAGTGTTTTCTGCACCAGACAGGACTGTTTCGTTTATTTCTCTTTGTTATTTTGTTATAGTGTTCAGTTACAATAAAAAGGCATGAACACTTACCACGCTGCACTTTGGTCCAATTCCTCTTCTTCAGACGACGACACCCGTGACACACGTTAATCTCATTCCAAACGTCATAAATTGTTGGTTATCTGCACGAACCCAGTCTTCACTATGAGTCATCAATACATCAATCGTCTTAAAATCATTTATTTACTAACTAATTCACAGAAATGCATAACACAAACAGAGTAGATATGTTTACAAAGAAATTATAGGGGAGTGTGCCCTAGTGGGCTAAACCGGCATGGGGGCTTGTTAGACAGAGGGACTGATAAGAGACACTATAAAGTTGATCATTATAACAATTGAAATGCCAATCCTTTGCACATGGACGCTCACTCATTTCGGGAATAATTGCAATCAATATATATATTGACGCTCAGTGTGTCGTCGGGATCTCTGTTGGAAAGTTTGTTTCTGTTGGAGAGTTTGTCCTCCCTCTCTCTCTCTCTGTGTCTCTCTCGTGGTTAGAATGGATAGTTCAGAGTGACGATGTTTCTGCGGTTGACGGCTCAATGATACCGAATTCCTAGCTGCAGACTAGTAATTAATATCAAAGACTTGTTCTTATTCTGTCCGTATCGATAGTCTAAGAGTTTAACCACGTGGGATGGTTAAAAGATTCAGCAATCTACTTAAACCTTATTTCCCTCTGTGATAGAGGTACTGGTCTGGTCTCAAACCTTGTCCCTCTTGTTATCGAGGTAAGCTGGTCTGGTGATAGAAAACCCAGGTGGGGGTTTTATTCGGAACATAGCAAAGGCTGTCTCATGACGCCAGGTCCTGTCTGTGCCTCCAGGGGCAACTTTAAACAGAAATACAATTCTCTCACATTAACATCATTACATAGCATCACATAATTTCACAAATAGTATCATCTTTATTCATTCATATTGTACAACAATTAGATGTAAGTCTCATAACTGAGGCTATTGTATAAACAGTGTTATGGTAATGTAGCCGTATTGTCTCCCATGAGTTTCACAAAATTGTACCAAACGGACCATTTCGTAGCTGGATTCTTCACCGATCTTTTATACGGTCTCCAGAACATAAATATTGTTCGTATCTCCCATTCTGTGAGGTGGAAGAAATTCATTTGTTCTCTCTATGAAAACTCACTCTCTCTATACTGTCTGGCCCTGAGGCAGGATTCTCCTCCAGGAATTTACAACCTCTCTGACCACAGCAGCCTGGGTGTGGGAGACAGAGGTAGGGGGATGATGCAGAGGTAGGGGATAGTGCAGAGGGAGGGGGAATAGCTTGCACATTATTAGAACATTTGAAAGGAACATTTTTTCCCTAATTTTCCAAAGTTTGGTTTTGGAATATGTTGGGAGCTGCAAAGACGATTAAAAAAATTATTATTATTTAACATTTTTACCCCGTTTTCTCCCCAATTGTTAGTATCCCGAAAGGGTCTTCTCACTATCTTGTCTCATCGCTACAACTCCCGTGCGGGCTCGGAAGAGACAAAGGTCGAATGCCACACTGCTTCTTAACACAGCACACCTCCAACCCAGAAGCCAGCTGCACCAATGTCAGAGGAAACACCGTGCACTTGGCCACCTTGGTTAGCCCGCACTGCGCCCAGCCCGCCACAGGAGACAAGGATATCCCTACCTACCGGCCAAACCCTCCCTAACCCGGACGACGCTAGGCCAACCCAGAGTCAACCACTACGCCACCCAAGAGGCCCCACAAAGATGATTTAAATCTATACATAGACGTTAATGAACCATCACTACTGGACAATTTGATTAATCATACCTGGGAATTAAACTTTAAATTAACCTGGGAAGTTGGTTCATCTAGGTTGCTATTGCAACGTTTAAGATGTATCATTTAATTGGAAGAACCTAGAAAGGTATGTTCAACAATTTAAATAAATAAATTGAATGAGACGATGATACCCAAGCAATTGAGATTGCTGGATTATCATAAAAGTTATGTTAGGTACATTCACTACTATGGTACACTTTCCCCTCAGGCCACAGCCATATGAGATTCCCACTGGAGGCGGGACTGATTGATTGTGCTTTGCAAAAGCAGATTTTACTGATTGATCAAATCTAATGAATAATCAAACCTGTATAGGCCATCTGGGAATTAAACTTTAAATTAACCTGAGAGCTTTGCTTCATATAAGTTAATGTGGGAAAAAATCATATTGTCTCATTGTAGAAGCCCAATCAATTTGGATATTATTTAAAATATCCACTTAAATCAGGCAATTTCACTTGTTAGTTCAATTGTATGAGACGTCGATATTCAGTCAATTGCGATTGGCTGGATATCTTAACGTGATCCAGTTTGGATTTCCCCTACTTCTTTTATGAGATGTACTTGCGATTCTTCACCACCAGTGATGCAGAATGCTGAAATCAAACGGAAGTACAAAGGTTGGGACTTCCGTCGCGCAAGGCGGAGGAATTTAAACGGGACACAGGAAGAGAAAATATTGTTTCCCTATTTTTTTTAGGTTAGCATCTAGTGCAAACTAATCCTACTTTGTTCAGAAATATCACTTCCAAGGACAAAATTGGGTTAATGTGAGAATACCTTTTCGGCATACTTTGCTAGCGCCAGCGTCTTGTTACTGAAGGTACGAGACTGATGTGGTTTCCTTCTCTTGTTGTGCTTATTGTCTGATGTTATGGGGGAGGATTATTGAATGACACCTCGCTCTACAGCTCAACAGAACCTACAGAATCTACCTGTGAATCCAGTCTAAATTCCTGTCAATCATGGTAAGTTCCTTCTATCCTTCTATGTTATGTATGAGGAATTAGAAATTACTTTAGGTTATTTTATTACCCAGAGATCTAGAGGGTTAATGACCTATCACCTCCACATGTTAAAATGTGTCAGTTCACTTTGCTAGTTCTTCATCTTTAATGTTTAGACGGTTTGATGAAAGGCCTATGTTTTATTGCCCTCGGTCTGCGTCTATGTATTCTGTGTGTATATTCTCTTCATTATGGTCAGAAAGTACTGTACGTGTAGCCTACTTGGAGAATAAAGGTGATTCTGATAACATATGCTTTTTCCTTCTTTCTCCTCGGGAAGAGGTCTTTGGCTGTAGCTGTAATCCTATGTGCACTGCTGCCACTGTTCCATGCTGGCTGCTGGTTTGAACAAGCTAAACCAGGTAAAGGACAAGGATAACCAGCTGTTAACACACACACACAACCATAGGGCTCTGGGCAAAAGTAGTTGGTGTTGTACCGCACACACACACACCCCTGTACATTTATCAATTTAATAAAAGAACTGCTTATACCAAATCCTTGTGATTTTTAGTGTTTTATATTTGTATTTTTTGACCTGTAAAGAGCATCTCATTTCATATTGTTATGCAATTATGTTTCTAATACACTTGAATCTTGAATCTCATTGAAAAGACAACAAACACAGTGATATGTTATATTGTTTCCTTGTTTAGGCATGACGCAGTGTCTTTACGACAAGGATGGGACGTGGCATGATACCGGGTCCCGCTGGAGGACCAGTGATTGCATGAACTGCTATTGTCAAGCCAACGGGGACATGCAATGCTGTCAGGCGTGAGTAGCATACACCGCTTTTATTCTAGCACCCACTAAATGTCTGGTCAATAAAACCCTCAGCCTTCCCAGTCTGTGCCACCACACTGGTCCATATAACCCTCAGCCTTCCCAGTCTGTGCCACCACACTGGTCCATATAACCCTCAGCCTTCCCAGTCTGTACCACCACACTGGTCCATATAACCCTCAGCCTTCCCAGTCTGTACCACCACACTGGTCTATATAACCCTCAGCCTTCCCAGTCTGTACCACCACACTGGTCCATATAACCCTCAGCCTTCCCAGTCTGTGCCACCACGCTGGTCCATATAACCCTCAGCCTTCCCAGTCTGTACCACCACGCTGGTCCATATAACCCTCAGCCTTCCCAGTCTGTACAACCACACTGGTCCATATAACCCTCAGCCTTCCCAGTCTGTGCCACCACACTGGTCCATATAACCCTCAGCCTTCCCAGTCTGTACCACCACACTGGTCCATATAACCCTCAGCCTTCCCAGTCTGTACCACCACACTGGTCCATATAACCCTCAGCCTTCCCAGTCTGTACCACCACACTGGTCCATATAACCCTCAGCCTTCCCAGTCTGTACCACCACACTGGTCCATATAACCCTCAGCCTTCCCAGTCTGTACCACCACACTGGTCCATATAACCCTCAGCCTTCCCAGTCTGTGCCACCACGCTGGTCCATATAACCCTCAGCCTTCCCAGTCTGTACCACCACACTGGTCCATATAACCCTCAGCCTTCCCAGTCTGTACCACCACACTGGTCTATATAACCCTCAGCCTTCCCAGTCTGTACCACCACACTGGTCTATATAACCCTCAGCCTTCCCAGTCTGTACCACCACACTGGTCCATATAACCCTCAGCCTTCCCAGTCTGTACCACCACACTGGTCCATATAACCCTCAGCCTTCCCAGTCTGTACCACCACACTGGTCTATATAACCCTCAGCCTTCCCAGTCTGTACCACCACACTGGTCCATATAACCCTCAGCCTTCCCAGTCTGTACCACCACACTGGTCCATATAACCCTCAGCCTTCCCAGTCTGTACCACCACACTGGTCCATATAACCCTCAGCCTTCCCAGTCTGTACCACCACACTGGTCCATATAACCCTCAGCCTTCCCAGTCTGTACCACCACACTGGTCCATATAACCCTCAGCCTTCCCAGTCTGTACCACCACACTGGTCCATATAACCCTCAGCCTTCCCAGTCTGTACCACCACACTGGTCCATATAACCCTCAGCCTTCCCAGTCTGTACCACCACACTGGTCCATATAACCCTCAGCCTTCCCAGTCTGTACCACCACACTGGTCCATATAACCCTCAGCCTTCCCAGTGTGTACCACCACACTGGTCCATACAACCCTCAGCCTTCCCAGTCTGTAATACCTACATGTTTCAAGCAGACCACCATAATCCCTGTGCCCAAGACCACCAAAGTAACCTGCCTAAATGACTATCGCCCTGTAGCGCTCACATCTGTAGCCATGAAGTGCTTTGAAAGGCTGGTCATGATTCGCATCAACACTATCATCCCGGAAACCCTAGACCCACTCCTCTCCCTCAACATGAGCAAGACAAAGGAGCTGATCGTGGACTACAGGAAAAGGAGGGCCGAACAGGCCCCCATTCACATCGACGGGGCCGTGGTGGAGCTGATCGTGGACTACAGGAAAAGGAGAGCCGAACAGGCCCCCATTCACATCGACGGGGCCGTGGTGGAGCTGATCGTGGACTACAGGAAAAGGAGGGCCGAACACGCCCCCATTCACATCGACGGGGCTGTAGTGGAGCGGGTCGAGAGCTTCCAGTGTCCACATCACCAACAAACTATCATGGTCCAAACACACCAAGACAGTCGTGAAGACTATTCCCCCCCAGGAGATGGAAAAGATTTGGCATGGGTCCTCAGATCCTTAAATAGTTATACAGCTGCACCATCGAGAGCATCTTGACTGGCTGCATCACCGCTTGGTATGGCAACTGCTCGGCCTCTGACTAAAATGCGCTACAGAAGGTGGTGCGTACGGCCCAGTACATCACTAGGGTCAAGCTCCCTGCCATTCAAGACCTCTATACCAGGCGGTGTCAGAGGCCCAAATTTGTTTTCAAAGACTCCAGCCACCCAAGTCATTGACTATTCTCTCTGCTATCGCACGGCAAGCGGTACCAGAATGCCAAGTCTAGGTCCAAAAGGTCCCTTAACAGCTTCTACCCCAAACCATAAGTCTCCTGAACAATTAATCAAATGGAGGCCCGAACGGTGTTTAATCTAGCCATAGTCACTTTACCTCTACCTACATGTACAAATGACCTCAATTACCTCGACTAACCTGCACATTAATTCAGTACCCACTGTACATATCCTCGTTGTTTTATTGTGTTACTTTATTCAACTTTAGTTTATTTAGTAAATATTTTCTTAACTGCATTGTAAGGGCTTGTAAGGAAGTATTTCACAGTATGGTCTACATCTGTTGAATTCCAGCGCACATGACAAATAATATTTGATTTGAGAATGAGTGAGTGAGTGAGTGAGTGAGTGAGTGAGTGAGTGAGTCTGATAGCTCAGTTTTACCAGTGGCTGATGTTGATTGTTTGATTGCAGGTATTCTGGACCCACAAGATTTCCTGATGATTGTAGAATGGAGTTTGACCAAATGACTGTAAATACAGCGTTTGGATAAGACCCGACCGTCCACTGCTAAATGGCATATAATGGCTCTTCATGAAGACCGTCCGCTCCATATGCCCTATCTAGTGGTAAGGGGAAGTGATGGCACATACATTGTTAGACCAAAGCATTTGCTGATGTTGATTGTTTGATTGCAGGTATTCTGAGCCCACAAGATTTCCTGATGATTGTATGATGGTAAGGGAAGTAATGGCTCTTCTTACCCCGTGTTCAGGGAATGAAGACCGACAGCTCCACTCCATGCCCTATCTACGGCGGTAAGGGGAAGTGATGGCTCTTCTTCCCCGTGCTCTCAGGGAATGAAGACCGACCGCTCCACTCCATGCCCTATCTACGGCGGTAAGGGAAGTAATGGCTCTTCTTCCCCCGTGCTCTCAGGGAATGAAGACCGACCGCTCCACTCCATGCCCTATCTACGGCGGTAAGGGGAAGTAATGGCTCTTCTTCCCCCGTGCTCTCAGGGAATGAAGACCGACCGCTCCACTCCATGCCCTATCTACGGCGGTAAGGGAAGAAGTAATGGCTATCTTCTTTCTTCCCCGTGCTCTCAGGGAATGAAGACCCGTCCATGCCCTATCTCAGGGTAAAGTGATGGCTTTTCTTCCCCGTGTTCTCAGGGAATGAAAGGGAAAATTACAGTAATTGTTTTATAGATTTAATTGACATAATTGTTAGCTTAGCTCAGCCATACTGTCGGGTAACTTTCTGTTACTGTAACGATTGAAAAGCCATACTGTAATGTGTATCATTGAAGATCTGTTATCATCTGCGCTGACTGTGTCATGAGAAGAACCTGGGTTCAAATACTATCTGAACCTGTGAGCGTTTGATCTGTCCTGCCTGGAGTGCCAGATGGGCGGAGTTAGCTATTTTGGGACAATTCTATTGGTTCACAAAGCCAGTGTTTCCTGACCCTGGACCTCGTACCCCCAACAGTACAAATGTTTACTGTAAACCTGGACAAGCACACTTGATTCAACTTGTTAACTAATCATAAAGCCTTCAATGAGTTGAGTGAGTTGTGTTTGTCCAGGGCTACAGTTAAAATGTGTTATGTTGGGGGTACTGGAGGACCAGGGTTGGGCTGTTCGGGGTACTGGAGGACCAGGGTTGGGCTGTTCGGGGTACTGGAGGACCAGGGTTGGGCTGTTCGGCGTACTGGAGGACCAGGGTTGGGCTGTTCGGCGTACTGGAGGACCAGGGTTGGGCTGTTCGGCGTACTGGAGGACCAGGGTTGGGCTGTTCGGCGTACTGGAGGACCAGGGTTGGGCTGTTCGGCGTACTGGAGGACCAGGGTTGGGCTGTTCGGCGTACTGGAGGACCAGGGTTGGGCTGTTCGGCGTACTGGAGGACCAGGGTTGGGCTGTTCGGCGTACTGGAGGACCAGGGTTGGGCTGTTCGGCGTACTGGAGGACCAGGGTTGGGCTGTTCGGCGTACTGGAGGACCAGGGTTGGGCTGTTCGGCGTACTGGAGGACCAGGGTTGGGCTGTTCGGCGTACTGGAGGACCAGGGTTGGGCTGTTCGGCGTACTGGAGGACCAGGGTTGGGCTGTTCGGCGTACTGGAGGACCAGGGTTGGGCTGTTGGGCTGGAGGACCAGGGTTGGGCTGTTCGGCGCACTGGAGGACCAGGGGTTGGGCTGTTCGGCGCACTGGAGGACCAGGGGGTTGGGCTGTTCGGCGTACTGGAGGACCAGGGTTGGGCTGTTCGCGTACTGGAGGACCAGGGTTGGCCTGTTCGCCAGGGTTGGCCTGTTCGGGCGTACTGGAGGACCAGGGTTGGCTGGAGGACCAGGGTTGGGCTGTTCTGGAGGACCAGGGTTGGGGGTACTGGAGGACCAGGGTTGGGCTGTTCGGTGTACTGGAGGACCAGGGTTGGGGGTACTGGAGGACCAGGGTTGGGAAACACTGCATTTAGCCATGCAAGCTCAATCAATTAAGATAAAGTATTTGAAATGATTTCAAATAGTATTTGAACCCAGGTCTGTTGAAGACACACAAGCTGCATAATGTACATGAAGTGTTGATATATAACCTTGAATAATAATACTGTTTCTCAATGCTTTCTTATTAGTCCATAGCCATAAAGGTGGATATTGATATGCTGTTTCTCCTATGGTTCCCGACCCACAATGCAGTTGCTTTGGATACATTCTGTCATTTAATGTCAATAAATCTATACAATCAAGGTTGTCTTGTCCTTGGGGCTTATGTGTATACATATCCTTATGTACATATTCTTTATCCCCTTACACTGTGTATAAGACAGTAGTTTTGGAATTGTTAGTTAGATTACTTGTTGGTTATCACTGCATTGTCGGAACTAGAAGCACAAGCATTTCGCTACACTCGCATTAACATCTGCTAACCATGTGTATGTGACAAATAAAATTTGATTTGATTTGTGTGGAAACTCTAAAACCCTGGTCACATGACATAGGAGCTGACTTCCTCTGTGGTGTCACATGGAGTAGTTCACTCTGAGCAGGTTTGGTGAAATATTGCAGGCTCAGTTGAACATTTCCTGAATTAACTAAGGGGTCATTGTGTTTAACTACTACTAACTAGGGCCACCAATGGGGCCAACCACCAACCACACTCCAGTTAGCTCTACTACATGTATTTGCATCACAGGAGGTTGGTGGAACCTTAATTGGGGAGGGTGGGCTCATGGTAATGGCTGGAGTGGAATTAGTGGAATGGTATCAAATGCATCAAACATTCCATTAGTTCCGTTCCAGCCATTATTATGAGCCTTCCTTCACTCAGCAGCCTCATGTGAATTATGTGTGAGTCACCCTGCCTGCCCCCTGTTTTTCTGAATCTGTGCTACATGTCCGGACATGTCTACAACTGGGTTTAGGGAGAATTAAAGATTCTGTCCTGCTGTGAGTAGACTAAGAGGAGAGTTATAGGTAATGTCCTGCTGGGAGTATTCAGACAGGACAGACAGTGTGGTGCATGGCAAGTTCCTATATAATAACAGGTTTTATTCTATAGTATTTCAGGAATGTAGTACTTAAATCATCTCTGCTTCTCATTTCTCAATGCTGTTTGAACTTTAAAGGTTAAGGAGAAGACACCACGTGGTATTTCCTTTGAGGAAACTGGTCACTTTGGCGCGACTGATCTGATCTCACATCTGTTCTCAACGTCGAGAAGACAAATATCACAGTTTTACACACTTAAGGTGAGTTGAATACCTAAATGTGAGATACCTGCAAGCGTCCCAAATGGCAACCTATTCCCTATGTAGTGCGTTACATTTGACCGGAAGCCCGCCCTACAGGGTTTTATTTACATTTGACCGGACAAAACCCATTCATGCCACTTAAGGCCAGAGAGGTATCAACAAAGTGTGGGGGATTAAATTCTATTATTTTGTTATGGAGTTCTCTCAGTTCAGGAAGGAGGCGGGTCTGTCGATGCCTATTAGGGTTCTCTCAGTTCAGGAAAAACCCATTCATCTGTCTAGATGCCAGTTAGGAGTTCTATCAGTTCAGGAAGGAGGCGGGTCTGTTAGATGCCCTATTATTTTGTTATGGAGTTCTCTCAGTTCAGGAAGGAGGCGGGTCTGTCTAGATGCCCTATTAGTTATGGAGAGTTCTCTCAGTTCCGGGAGGAGGCGGGTCTGTCTAGATGCCCTATTAGTTATGGAGTTCTCTCAGTTCAGGGAGGAGGCGGGTCTGTCTAGATGCCCTATTAGTTATGGAGTTCTCTCAGTTCAGGGAGGAGGTGGGTCTGTCTAGATGCCCTATTAGTTATGGAGAGTTCTCTCAGTTCCGGGAGGAGGCGGGTCTGTCTAGATGCCCTATTAGTTATGGAGTTCTCTCAGTTCAGGGAGGAGGTGGGTCTGTCTAGATGCCCTATTAGTTATGGAGAGTTCTCTCAGTTCCGGGAGGAGGTGGGTCTGTCTAGATGCCCTATTAGTTATGGAGTTCTCTCAGTTCCGTGAGGAGGCGGGTCTGTCTAGATGCCCTATTAGTTATGGAGTTCTCTCAGTTCCGGGAGGAGGCGGGTCTGTCTAGATGCCCTATTAGTTATGGAGTTCTCTCAGTTCCGGGAGGAGGCGGGTCTGTCTAGATGCCCTATGAGTTATGGAGTTCTCTCAGTTCCGGGAGGAGGCGGGTCTGTCTAGATGCCCTATTAGTTATGGAGTTCTCTCAGTTCCGGGAGGAGGCGGGTCTGTCTAGATGCCCTATTAGTTATGGAGTTCTCTCAGTTCCGGGAGGAGGCGGGTCTGTCTAGATGCCCTATTCGTTATGGAGAGTTCTCTCAGTTCAGGGAGGAGGTGGGTCTGTCTAGATGCCCTATTAGTTATGGAGTTCTCTCAGTTCAGGGAGGAGGTGGGTCTGTCTAGATGCCCTATTAGTTATGGAGTTCTCTCAGTTCAGGGAGGAGGTGGGTCTGTCTAGATGCCCTATTAGTTATGGAGTTCTCTCAGTTCAGGGAGGAGGTGGGTCTGTCTAGATGCCCTATTAGTTATGGAGTTCTCTCAGTTCCGGGAGGAGGTGGGTCTGTCTAGATGCCCTATTAGTTATGGAGTTCTCTCAGTTCCGGGAGGAGGTGGGTCTGTCTAGATGCCCTATTAGTTATGGAGTTCTCTCAGTTCCGGGAGGAGGCGGGTCTGTCTATATGCCCTATGAGTTATGGAGTTCTCTCAGTTCAGGAAGGAGGTGGGTCTGTCTATATGCCCTATGAGTTATGGAGTTCTCTCAGTTCCGGGAGGAGGCGGGTCTGTCTATATGCCCTATGAGTTATGGAGTTCTCTCAGTTCAGGAAGGAGGTGGGTCTGTCTATATGCCCTATGAGTTATGGAGTTCTCTCAGTTCAGGGAGGAGGTGGGTCTGTCTAGATGCCCTATTAGTTATGGAGTTCTCTCAGTTCAGGAAGGAGGTGGGTCTGTCTAGATGCCCTATTAGTTATGGAGTTCTCTCAGTTCAGGAAGGAGGTGGGTCTGTCTATATGCCCTATGAGTTATGGAGTTCTCTCAGTTCAGGGAGGAGGTGGGTCTGTCTAGATGCCCTATTAGTTATGGAGTTCTCTCAGTTCAGGGAGGAGGTGGGTCTGTCTATATGCCCTATTAGTTATGGAGTTCTCTCAGTTCAGGAAGGAGGTGGGTCTGTCTAGATGCCCTATTAGTTATGGAGTTCTCTCAGTTCAGGAGGAGGTGGGTCTGTCTAGATGCCCTATTAGTTATGGAGTTCTCTCAGTTCAGGAGGAGGTGGGTCTGTCTAGATGCCCTATTAGTTATGGAAAGTTGTGATGATTCCAGGATGACAAGGTGAAAGGTCTGTCTAGATGCCCTATTAGTTATGGAGTTCTAGTTGGAAAATAAAGTATTCATGGTGATTGTGGAGTTCTATCAGTTCAGGGAGGAGGCGGGTCTGTCTAGATGCCCTATTAGTTATGGAGTTCTCTCAGTTCAGGAAGGAGGCGGGTCTGTCTAGATGCCCTATTAGTTATGGAGTTCTCTCAGTTCCGGGAGGAGGTGGGTCTGTCTATATGCCCTATTAGTTATGGAGTTCTCTCAGTTCAGGGAGGAGGATGGTCTGTCTAGATGCCCATTGTTATGGAGTTCTAGCCTATTCAGGAAGGAAAGATGCCCTATGAGTTATGGAGTTCTCTCAGTTCAGGGACAGGGAAGATAATGCTTGGATTACAGAGTTCTTTTTTATGTCCACAGTAACTGGTCTGTCTAGATGCCCTATTAGTTATGGACATAGTCCCATGTTGTTTAGATGCCCTATTATTAAAGTTCCCATGGCACTTATCATAAGGGAGGGGTGTTAACCTGGTCTAGATGCCCTATGAGTTAAAGTTCTCTCAGGTTCAGGAGGCAGGTCTGTCAGATGCCCTATTAGTTATGGAGTTCTCTCAGTTCACAAGGAGGTGGGTCTGTCTAGATGCCCTATTAGTTATGGAGTTCTGAGTTCCGGGAGGAGGCAGGTCTGTCTAGATGCCCTATTAAAGGGAAAGTTGTGTACACATGCCACAACAAAACAGCCTGGTTCTCCCAGTGATGACAAGGTGAAAGGTTGAAAAAGGAAATGAGAAATGTGAAAATAATTTAGGACACAGATGTGTTTGTGTGAAAATATTCAACCCTCATAATATTTGTATGTGGGATGTCAGGTGTGTATAGGATGTATATGTGTTATGCTGTATATATATATATATATGTATACATGGATGTGTGTGTATGTGTGTTAGGGTGCTGTGGATATGTATGGGTGTATATATATGTATGTGTATGTATAGGAGTGTGTGTTAGCTAGGCCTTGAAATGGAAGAATGCCTATGGGGGAAAGTATGGGTGTGTGTCTGGGAGATATGGGTGTGTGTGGGGGGTAATGCTATGGGTGTGTTTATGTGTAGGGTTCAACTGTGTGGGGGGGGTATGGGTGTGTGCATGATTGACATAGTCCCATGTTAGTTTAGATGGTCATTAAAGATCCCATGGCACTTATCATAAGAGTAGGGGAGTCTGGGGTCCTGGCTAAATTCCCAAATCTGGCCCTCAAACCATCACGGGTCACCTAATAATCCCCAGTTTGTCACAAGGAGGTCTGGGGAGTGTGAGGAGGTCTGGGGAGACACTAGGGGACACCTGGGAGGCCTGGGGACACCAGGGAGGCCTGGGAGACACACACAGAGGTCTGGGGAATCTCGGGGGAGGTCTGGGGGAGACACTGGGGAGGTCTGGGGAGACACACTAGGGAGGTCTGGGGGAGTCAGGGGAGGTCTGGGAGCCAGGGGAGGTCTGGGGTAGAGCTTGGGGAGACCTTCTGGGGAGGTCCCCCAATGGCATCCTATTCCCTGTATACTAGGGAGGCCTTTGGACCAGAGCACTATAGGCCTATCTGGGAAAGGAGGTTTAGGGAGGTTTTAGTGAAAATATTCAACCCTCATAAGGTCTGGGGATGTCTGTGGTGGCTAGGGAGGTCTGTGTTAGGTGCTAGGGAGGTCTGGGGGGTAGGGTGTAGGGGAGGTCTGGGAGGGTGCTTGGGGAGGTCTGGAGGGTGTCTGTGTGGTAGGGGGGGAGGTCTGGGGGGGGGGAGGTCTGGGGTGTGCTGGGGAGGTCTGGGGAGAGCTAGGGGAGGTCTGGGGGGGGCTAGGGTGGTCTGGAGGGGTAGGGGAGGTCTGGGGGGGGGGAGGTCTGGGGGAGATCTAGGGGAGGTCTGGGGAGAGCTAGGGGGGTAGGTCTGGGGGAAAGGTAGATCTAGGGATGGTCTGGAGGAAAGATAGGGGAGGTCTGGGGGGAGATCTAGGGGGAGGTCTGGGGAGAGCTAGGGAGGTCTGGAGGTCTGGGGAGAGCTTGGGGAGGTCTGGGGGAGATCTAGAGGAGGTCTGGGGAGATCTAGAGGAGGTCTGGGGGAGCTAGGGGAGGTCTGGGGAGAGCTAGGGGAGGTCTGGGAAGAGCTTGGGGAGGTCTGGGGGAGGTCTGGGGTAGAGCTAGGGGAGGTCTGGGGAGAGCTAGGGGAGGTCTGGGGGAGATCTAGGGGAGGTCTGGGGGAGATCTAGAGGAGGTCTGGGAGGAGATCTAGGGGAGGCCTGGGGAGAGCTAGGGGAGGTCTGGGGAGAGCTAGGGGAGGTCTGGGGGAGATCTAGGGGAGGAGGTCTGGGGGAGGAGAGCTTGGGGAGGATTGGGGAGGTCTGGGGGAGATCTAGAGGAGGCCTGGGGGAGAGCTAGGGGGGGTCTGGGGGAGAGCTAGGGGAGGTCTGGGGGAGAGCTAGGGGAGGTCTGGGGGAGAGCTAGGGGAGGCCTGGGGAAGAGCTAGGGGAGGTCTGGGGAGAGATGCCCTCTCTCTCCCTCCTCCCTCCTTCGTGTGTGAGCGTAGTCTGGTCTGTCTGTGTGTGTGTGTGTGTGTGTGTGTGTGTGTGTGTGTCTGTACAAGCTATTCACTTACTTTCTATCTTACACCCATCCCTCTTTCCCCCTCTCTCCCTCCTCCCTCTCTCCCCTCTCTTCTCCCTCCTCCCTCTCTCTCTGCCTCCTCCCTCTTCCTCCCTTCTCTCTCTCTCCTCCCTCTCTCCCTCTCCTCTCTTCCTCCCTTCTCTCTGCCTCCTCCCTCTCTTCCTCCCTTCTCTCTCTGCCTCCTCCCTCTCTCCTCCCTCCCTCTCTCTGCTCTCCCTCTCTTCCTCTCTCTGCCTCCTCCCTCCTCCCTCCTCTCTCCTCCTTCTCCCTTCTCTCCTCCTCCCTCCTCCCTCTCTTCCTCCCTTCCTCCCTTCTCTCTCTGCCTCCTCCTTCTCTTCTGTCTCCCCTTCTCTTCCCTCTTCTCTCTCTGTCTCCTCCTCCCTCTCTCTCTGTCTCCTCCCTCTCTCCTCCCTCTCTCTCTGCCTCCTCCCTCTCTTCCTGCTCCTCCTCTCTTCCTCCCTTTCTCTCTGCCCTCCTCCCCTCCCTCCTCTCTGTCTCCTCCTCTCTTCCTCCCTTCTCTCTCTGTCTCCTCCTTCTCTGTCTCCTCCTCCTTCCTCCCTTCTCTCTCCTCCTCCTCCCTTCTCTCTCTGCCTCCTCCCTCTCTCCCTCTCTTCCTCCCTTCTATCTTTGTCTCCTCCCTCTCTTCCTCCCTTCTCTCTCTGCCTCCTCCCTCTCTTCCTCCCTTCTCTCTCTGCCTCCTCCCTCTCTCCCTCTCTTCCTCCTTCTCTCTCTGCCTCTGTGTGTGAGCGTAGTCTGGGCGCTCAGCCAAGTAGAATGTGTTTTTGAATGAATATCTGATGCGGCTGGCTGTGGGAGGAGCTATGTTACTGGAGTACTGGGAGAAAAGGAGGGAGGGAGCGTGGGAGAGAGAGAGAGACAGACCGAATGAGAGAGAGATAGTGAGAGAGAGAGAAAGGGAGAGACAGAGAGAGAGAGAGAGAGAGAAAGGGGAGAGACAGAGAGAGAGAAAGGGAGAGACAGAGAGAGAGGTCTGACTGCCTTGCATAACACACGTTGGAGCAGCTTTGCACGCAGGACTTCGTGTGATTCTTCATCCAGGGGACTTCCTCTATCGCTGGCTCATCACAGAGCCTTACGGCTGGGTGTACATGTTCACCCGCTCTCCCGGACGGACCCTACCTGGAGCCTGGAGGAAAACAGGGCTGGCTCTGAAAAATAGACCTGCACAAAGGAGACGTAGAGAAAGAGGATTTCCCTATAGGAATACGTAGTGTAGAAGCTACACAGGCAAGAGGAAGCCTGACAATGCTCTGCCAGCTGTGGCTGTGTACAGCCTGGTAAGCTTTTCCCCTCTCCCTCGGCAAAGGCAGTGTTTCTTCCTGTTTCTTCTTGATTTGTGGGATAGTATTTTGGACCCTGGTCCTCTCCACTCATGTGTTCATCACCACTGTCATTCCCCCATCCAGTAATGCCCCTAGAGGCTACAGAACAGTACACTGCATCTGGTTGGCTTTGGATCGCATTACGGTAAATACATTTACAAAAGAGCCAAGTCATACAGGTTTTGTAGAGAGAGGTGTTTGCTTGTTTACACGGGAATCCCTGACCTCTCTGTTTGTCTCTGCCTCTCTGTCTGCGTCTGTCTGTGTCTGTCTGTGTCTGTCTGTCGTCTAACATTGTGTGAGCTTAGTGAGGAGATGAGCGATGCAGGACACTGGACAAACAGCCAGCTAGCCACAGCTCTCTCTCTCTCTCTCTTTCTCTCTCACGCTAATACTGCGTTCATAACTAAATGGGAATTTACCACATACGACTGGGTAAAATCCAGTTGAACGACCCTCCAACCGGTAATTACTAGTGTAAAACTCATCTGTCATCCTGAGCTGCCACTTCACCCACATGCTGACCTCTGACGTCACCTACCAAGGAAATGACCTTCATAACAGCATTTTGGGTATTTAACTGCAACAACAAAACTTTTTAAAATAAAAATCAATCTGTTAATATGTTTTTTTTTAAAAACACTATAATTAGTTTATAAGCACGATAGCTGTACTTTTAGTTTATGGTTTACGCAGCTGGTTGGTCATTAGCCAATCGGCGTTGGCGTTACTTTAAAATTGTTTAAAGTATGTGAATGCATCCAACTTTGTAAATTCCCACCTCCCACTTGGTGACGAACACAGCATTAGAATCTCCTTTACACTCCTGGTCCGCCTTTTAAAGGGAGAGTCAGTCAGGGAATGGAAGGGTTTATTTGGAGCATTAAAGACAGTAGCTCAATAGACACACACAGATGGTTAACCTTGTGTTTGGTACATTTATAGGAGATTTGTGGGGGAAAGATAATATCTGATGGAGAGTGTAGACAGTCAGTTGGTCATTGTCAGTCAGCCTGTCATTCAGTCAACCAGTCAGTCAAGCAGTCAGTCATTCAGCCAGTCAGTCAATCAGTTAGTCATTGTCAGTCAGCCTGTCATTCAGTCAACCAGTCAGTCAACCAGTCAGTCAGTCAGTCAACCAGTCAGTCATTCAGCCAGTCAGTCAGTTAGTCATTGTCAGTCAGCCTGTCATTCAGTCAACCAGTCAGTCATTCAGTCAACCAGTCAGTCATTCAGCCAATCAGTCAGTCAATCAATCAACCAGTCAGTCATTCAGCCAGTCAGTCAGTCAGACAGCTAGCCAGCCAGCCAGTCATTGTCAGTCAGTCAGCCAGCCAGTCATTAATTAATTCAGTCAGCCAGCCAGCCAGTTAGTCAGTCATTCATTAATTCAGTCATTCAGCCAGCCAGTCTATCAGTCAGTTAGTCAGCCAGCCAGTCATTCAGTCAATCAGTCAGTCAGTAAGCCAGTCAGTCATCTATTCAGTCAGCCAGTCAGTCAGTCAGTGAGGTAGTCAGCCAGCCAGCCAGCCAGTCATTCAGTCAGTCATATGTAGTGTAGTCTCTGTGACAACAACAGAGTCAGGTGACAGAAACACAGCAAGGCAACATGTTGTTTCATCGTCAATGTTTGGTTGTTTTTTGTTGTTATTTGGTCGTCAAAGCTCATTTCTGGGAATAATGTACATAATGTGACCATGGCCCATAAGGTCAAGTGCACTATATAGGGAATAGGGTGCCATACGGGATGCAACCCGTCCCTCTCCAGGTCTGCCTAGCCAAAGGACCCAAAGAGCTTCCTGTATTTGTGGACTGTGGGTTTAGTACATGAGTGTTCTCATCAGTGTTAGTACATGAGTGTTCTCATCAGTGTTAGTACATGAGTGTTCTCACAGTGTTAGTACATGTGTGTTCTCATCAGTGTTAGTACATGAGTGTTCTCATCAGTGTTAGTACATGAGTGTTCTCATCAGTGTTAGTACATGAGTGTTCTGTTAGTACATGAGTGTTCTCATCAGTGTTATCTTACTGGCCGTGTGGTTGTTGGTCTCAACGTTATAATAATAACTGTGGGAAATGGAGACGGTTTCCTCCTTGGTTTCTGTGCTGCTTGCTATCCATGTCCGTGAGGGCCTGCATCCCAAATGCCATCATTCAGATACACTACATGACCAAAGGTATGTGGACACCTGCTCTTCGAACATCTCCTTCCAAAATCATGGGCATTCATATGGAGTTGGTCTCCTCTTTGCTGCTATGACAGCCTCCACTCTTCTGGGAAGGCTTTCCACTAGATGTTGGAACATTACTGCAGGAGCTTGCTTCTATTCAGCCACAAGAGCATTAGTGAGGTCAGGCACTGATGTTAGACGATGAGGCCTGGCTCGCAGTCGACGTTCCAATTCATCCCAAAGGTGATCGATAGGGTACAGGTCAGGTCTTTGTGCAGGCCAGTCAAAATTTTCCACACTGATCATGACAAACCATTTATGTACAGACCTCGCTTTGTGCACAGGGGCATTGTCATGCTGAAACAGGAAAGGGCCTTCCCCAAACTGTTGCCACAAAGTTGGAAGCACAGAATGGTCTGGAAAGTCATTGTATGCTGTAGTGTTAAGATTTCCCTTCATTGGAACTAAAGGGCCCAAACCATGAAAAACAGCCCCAGTCCATTATTCCTCCTCCACCAAACTTGGAGCAGGTAGTGTTGTCCTGGCATCCACCAAACCCAGATTTAGGACATAGCCAGTCATTGGTAGTGCGTGAGTTGAGATGAGGTGAGGTGAGGTAGGTGAGTTGAGGTGAGGTAGGTGAATTGAGGTGAGGTGAGGTAAGGTAGGTGAGGTATGTGAGGTGAGTTGAAGTGAGGTGAGGTATGTGAGGTGAGTTGAAGTGAGGTGAGGTAGGTGAGGTGACGTGAAGTAGGCGAGGTGAGATGAGGTAGGTGAGTTGAGGTGAGGTGAGGTAAGGTGAGTGAGTGGTAGTGAATGGAACAATGCTTGTTCCCATTCAGGACGTGTCTGCTGCCTCTGGGGCATGTGAGGAGAGACTCTCCATATAGCTGAGCACAGGAGAGTTGTCCAAGGGTGCTGGGATCCTCTGGTTGTCTTTAGCGTTGTGGGGCAGTGTGTGTGTGTGTGTGTGTGTGTGTGTGTGTGTGTGTGTGTGTGTGTGTGTGTGTGTGTGTGTGTGTGTGTGTGTGTGTGTGTGTGTGTTGGACTGTAAACAGATGACTATTTTTGCACCAGTGGAAAGTGGGACATGGTGTCTCCGTGTTGTGACTCTCCTGTAACCATGCCTCAGAGATTGTTTTTGTGTTACCGCAGTGTTCATTGTCAAGGTTCGGGTTGTCGTGGTGTTGTCCTCGTGGTGTTATCATGGGATTGCCATGGTGATGGGGGTGTGCTGTAGCAGTGTCGTAGCGTCTGTGTGGAGCTAATCGACAATGTCTGCATGAAGTGGAGGCGATATGGTGCTCTGATGCTACAGGCACCGCTTAATGTGGGTCAGGAAAAGCAGCTCTCTCTCTCCCCTCTCTCTCTTTCTCTCCCCTCTCTCTCTCTCCTTCTCTCTCTCTTTCTCTCTCCCCTCTCTCTCTTTCTCTCCCCTCTCTCTCTCTCCTTCTCTCTCTTTCTCTCTCCCTCTCTCTCTTTCTCTCCCCTCTCTCTCTCTCCTTCTCTCTCTCCTTCTCTCTCATTCTCTCTCCTTCTCCCATCCTCTGCCACTCTCTGTTTTTCCTCTCTCTCCCTCCCTCTCGCTTTGTTTTTCTCTCTCTTTTCCCCCTCCCTCTTTCTCTGTCACTCCATGTTTTTCGCTGCATCTCTCCCTCCCTGCCTGCCATCATGCTTTCTGTCTTCCTGCCTCTCTGTTTATCTCCTCTCCTTCTCCCTTTCTTCCTGCCTCTCTGTTTATCTCCTCTCCTTCTCCCTTTCTTCCTGCCTCTCTGTTTATCTCCTCTCCTTCTCCCTTTCTTCCTGCCTCTCTGTTTATCTCCTCTCCTTCTCCCTTTCTTCCTGCCTCTCTGTTTATCTCCTCTCCTTCTCCCTTTCTTCCTGCCTCTCTGTTTATCTCCTCTCCTTCTCCCTTTCTTCCTGCCTCTGTTTATCTCCTCTCCTTCTCCCTTTCTTCCTGCCTCTCTGTTTATCTCCTCTCCTTCTCCCTTTCTTCCTGCCTCTCTGTTTATCTCCTCTCCTTCTCCCTTTCTTCCTGCCTCTCTGTTTATCTCCTCTCCTTCTCCCTTTCTTCCTGACTCTCTGTTTATCTCCTCTCCTTCTCCCTTTCTTCCTGCCTCTCTGTTTATCTCCTCTCCTTCTCCCTTTCTTCCTGCCTCTCTGTTTATCTCCTCTCCTTCTCCCTTTCTTCCTGCCTCTCTGTTTATCTCCTCTCCTTCTCCCTTTCTTCCTGCCTCTCTGTTTATCTCCTCTCCTTCTCCCTTTCTTCCTGCCTCTCTGTTTATCTCCTCTCCTTCTCCCTTTCTTCCTGCCTCTCTGTTTATCTCCTCTCCTTCTCCCTTTCTTCCTGCCTCTCTGTTTATCTCCTCTCCTTCTCCCTTTCTTCCTGCCTCTCTGTTTATCTCCTCTCCTTCTTCCTGCCTCTCTGTTTATCTCCTCTCCTTCTCCCTTTCTTCCTGCCTCTCTGTTTATCTCCTCTCCTTCTCCCTTTCTTCCTGCCTCTCTGTTTATCTCCTCTCCTTCTTCCTGCCTCTCTGTTTATCTCCTCTCCTTCTCCCTTTCTTCCTGCCTCTCTGTTTATCTCCTCTCCTTCTTCCTTTCTTCCTGCCTCTGTTTATCTCCTCTTCTTCTCCCTTTCTTTCTGCCTCTGTTTATCTCCTCTCATTCTCCCTTTCTTCCTGCCTCTCTGTTTATCTCCTCTCCTTCTTCCTGCCTCTCTGTTTATCTCCTCTCCTTCTCCCTTTCTTCCTGCCTCTCTGTTTATCTCCTCTCCTTCTTCCTTTCTTCCTGCCTCTGTTTATCTCCTCTTCTTCTCCCTTTCTTTCTGCCTCTGTTTATCTCCTCTCATTCTCCCTTTCTTCCTGCCTCTGTTTATCTCCTCTCCTTCTCCCTTTCTTCCTGCCTCTGTTTATCTCCTCTCCTTCTCCCTTTCTTCCTGCCTCTCTGTTTATCTCCTCTCCTTCTCTCCTTCTCCCTTTCTTCCTGCCTCTCTGTTTATCTCCTCTCCTTCTCCCTTTCTTCCTGCCTCTGTTTATCTCCTCTCCTTCTCCCTTTCTTCCTGCCTCTGTTTATCTGCTCTTCTTCTCCCTTTCTTCCTGCCTCTCTGTTTATCTCCTCTCCTTCTCCCTTTCTTCCTGCCTCTGTTTATCTGCTCTTCTTCTCCCTTTCTTCCTGCCTCTCTGTTTATCTCCTCTCATTCTCCCTTTCTTCCTGCCTCTGTTTATCTCCTCTCCTTCTTCCTTTCTTCCTGCCTCTGTTTATCTCCTCTTCTTCTCCCTTTCTTTCTGCCTCTGTTTATCTCCTCTCATTCTCCCTTTCTTCCTGCCTCTGTTTATCTCCTCTCCTTCTCCCTTTCTTCCTGCCTCTGTTTATCTCCTCTCCTTCTCCCTTTCTTCCTGCCTCTGTTTATCTCCTCTCCTTCTCCCTTTCTTCCTGCCTCTGTTTATCTCCTCTCCTTCTCCCTTTCTTCCTGCCTCTGTTTATCTCCTCTCCTTCTCCCTTTCTTCCTGCCTCTGTTTATCTCCTCTCCTTCTCCCTTTCTTCCTGCCTCTGTTTATCTCCTCTCCTTCTCCCTTTCTTCCTGCCTCTGTTTATCTCCTCTCCTTCTCCCTTTCTTCCTGCCTCTCTGTTTATCTCCTCTCCTTCTCTCCTTCTCCCTTTCTTCCTGCCTCTCTGTTTATCTCCTCTCCTTCTCCCTTTCTTCCTGCCTCTGTTTATCTGCTCTTCTTCTCCCTTTCTTCCTGCCTCTCTGTTTATCTCCTCTCCTTCTCCCTTTCTTCCTGCCTCTCTGTTTATCTCCTCTCCTTCTCTCCTTCTCCATTTCTTCCTGCCTCTGTTTATCTCCTCTCCTTCTCCCTTTCTTCCTGCCTCTGTTTATCTCCTCTCCTTCTCCCTTTCTTCCTGCCTCTGTTTATCTCCTCTCCTTCTCCCTTTCTTCCTGCCTCTGTTTATCTCCTCTCCTTCTCCCTTTCTTCCTGCCTCTCTGTTTATCTCCTCTCCTTCTCCCTTTCTTCCTGCCTCTCTGTTTATCTCCTCTCCTTCTCCCTTTCTTCCTGCCTCTGTTTATCTCCTCTCCTTCTCCCTTTCTTCCTGCCTCTGTTTATCTCCTCTCCTTCTCCCTTTCTTCCTGCCTCTCTGTTTATCTCCTCTCCTTCTCCCTTTCTTCCTGCCTCTCTGTTTATCTCCTCTCCTTCTCCCTTTCTTCCTGCCTCTGTTTATCTCCTCTCCTTCTCCCTTTCTTCCTGCCTCTCTGTTTATCTCCTCTCCTTCTCCCTTTCTTCCTGCCTCTCTGTTTATCTCCTCTCCTTCTCCCTTTCTTCCTGCCTCTGTTTATCTCCTCTCCTTCTCCCTTTCTTCCTGCCTCTCTGTTTATCTCCTCTTCTTCTCCCTCTCTTGCCTCTCAGCTGCACCTCTCCTTTGTTACCTCTGGTACATCTAGCAGGCTTTATCAGGCTGTTCTGTTATAGATATAGAATGGTACATCTAGCAGGCTTTATCAGGCTGTTCTGTTATAGATATAGAATGGTACATCTAGCAGGCTTTATCAGGCTGTTCTGTTATAGATATAGAATGGTACATCTAGCAGGCTTTATCAGGCTGTTCTGTTATAGATATAGAATGGTACATCTAGCAGGCTTTATCAGGCTGTTCTGTTATAGATATAGAATGGTACATCTAGCAGGCTTTATCAGGCTGTTCTGTTATAGATATAGAATGGTACATCTAGCAGGCTTTATCAGGCTGTTCTGTTATAGATATAGAATGGTACATCTAGCAGGCTTTATCAGGCTGTTCTGTTATAGATATAGAATGGTACATCTAGCAGGCTTTATCAGGCTGTTCTGTTATAGATATAGAATGGTACATCTAGCAGGCTTTATCAGGCTGTTCTGTTATAGATATAGAATGGTACATCTAGCAGGCTTTATCAGGCTGTTCTGTTATAGATATAGAATGGTACATCTAGCAGGCTTTATCAGGCACACATGGAGGTTCACTGAGGTCTTCAGTCCGGTTGCCTGTATGTTTATTGTTGAATGTGTAGATGATGTAGATGTGATGACGTGAGGCAGGGGGGTAATATACACAATACAACGTGACTTCATAGAACATCATGATGTGATTGTCAAATTATCATTTCAATGCGGAGTGACTTGGGTGAAATGTATGGACACACACACACGCACACGCACGTACACACACACGCACACGCACACGCACACACACACACACGTACACGCACACGCACACGCACACGCACGCACACACACACGTACACACACACACACACGTACACACACGCACACACGTACACACACACACACACACACACACGTACACGCACACGCACACACGTACACACACACACGCACACGCACACGCACGCACATAAATACACACACACAGGCCTCCTGAGTGGCACAGTGGTCTAAGGTACTGCATCACTAGCTGTGCCACTAGAGATTCTGGGTTCGAGTCCAGGCTCTGTCGCAGTCGGCCGCGACCGGGAGACCCATGGGGTGGTGCACAATGTGCCCAGCGTCGTCCGGGTTAGGGAGGGGTTTGGCCGGCAAGGATGTCCTTGTCCCATTGCGCACTAGCGACACCTGTTGCGGGCCGGGCGCAGTGCACGCTGACACGGTCGCCAGGTGTACGGTGTTTCCTCCGACACATTGGTGATTCCGGGTTAAGTGAGCAGTGTGTCAAGAAGCAGTGCGGCTTGGTTGGGTCGTGTTTCAGAGGACGCATGGCTCTCAACCTTCGTCTCTCCCGAGTCCGTACGGGAGTTGCAGCGATGAGACAAGACTGTAACTACCAATTGGAAACCAGGATATTGGGGAGAAAAAGGGGTAAAAAAGTGATATAAATACACACAGAACCAGAACAACCAGGATGTCATTGGATCTGGTGTCTGGCTTGATTTTCACACCTTTTTCCACTCACAGTCATTGAAGCAGGGGTCGGTACCGGTTCAGGAAACAGAACCAAAAACGGGGGGGGAAAAAACAACAAAAATTCCAGTAACAGAAATAGAACCAGCAACTAAAGAGATCTCTAGTGTTCCGGAACAGAACTGTTATTTTCAAATGTTGAGAATCGGTTAATAATGTTATTGTTTTGTTCCCGAAAATATTCTGTATTGAAGTAAAGTTCTGATGCCAGTAATAGCCTAAACTCATGCCATGATGTTCAGCGCTTCAAGCCAAGCCTGTTACATGTCCTCTTTCTCACTCTCTACTCACCCACATCTCATGCCTGCAGGGGCGCATGTTATAATATGGAATGTGATGATTACATTTATCCTTTGACGTGTGTCATGCACAGAGAGTAATAAGCATGTTGGAAATGTACAGTCATCATTCTTCTCTGTTGTTTCTACATGCTACAACATAACAATTGTGTTTCTTCCTCTGTCTCCAGATTTACAGCTGGCGGACGTTGTGGAGGCTGGTGGTTAGTCAGAGATGATTCCTCATGAAGTCCATGGAGTCGTCCTCTCTGTCGCCTGGCGGGTGTCACTCTGCCCTCTCTAGACTACTGAGTCCAGGACACACAGTCACACAGTGAAGACCTGAAAGAGACCTGATAGAGCCCATGACAACACTGAGAGAGAGAGATGTTTCCCATGCCAATAAAGCCCTTAAATTGAATTGAAATTGAGAGAGAAACAGAGATAGGGACAAAGAGAGAGAGAGACAGTAGGTTCAAAAAGCCTACTTGAGAGACAAACAAAGAGTGAAAACCAACCATGAAATCCAACCAGGAGAGGAGCCATGGCTGTCTGCCCCCAAAGAAGCGTGAGATCCTGGCCCTGGAGCAGAGGCCTGTGGTGGTACCAGCAGCAGCTGAGATCCTGGCTCTGGAGCAGAGGCCTGTGGTGGTAACAGCAGCAGCTGAGATCCTGGCCCTGGAGCAGAGGCCTGTGGTGGTACCAGCAGCAGCTGCAGCCTCAGCAGACACTACCTTACACACAGAGAACCTGGCTTGGCTGGCCAATGTAGCCAGCGAACGCTGCAGATCCACAGAAACTCCCAGCCCCAGGTTTCATGTCTCCTCGTCCTCCTCTTCATCCCCCTCCCCTTCTGCTCTCCCCCTGTCCTCTCTCTCCACGATCTACCCCACTGGGGTGGGGCTCAGCCAACAGGGCGGGACAATCCAGTATGCCCAGCTGGCCCCTAACCTCCAGTTCATTAGCTCGGGGCCGTACACTGGCTACATCTCCTCTCAGATCATCCAGTCCACTGCCACCAGTGTAGCCGCCTCCACAGGGCAACAGCGCCACCATCTGGACGGCCACTGCTACACCACCGCCCTCATCTCCCAGGCCACCAAGGTATGTGTCTATTGTGTATGCATTCGGAAAGTATTCAGACCCCTTGACTTTTTCCACATTTTGTTACGTTATAGCCTTATTCTAAAATGTATTACATTGTTTTTTTCCCCTCATCAATCTACACACAATAAGGTATTTTTTACATTTATTTTTTATACATTTACAAAAATGTATAAAAACCTGTTTTTGCTTTGTCATTATGTTCACTGTGTTCAGATTGTTTATGTATTTAATCCATTGTGGAAAAAGTCAAGGGGTCTGAATACTTTCCAAAGGCACCGTATATCGGTGTTGGGGAGTAGCGAACTACATGGAGTTCAACTAGTAAGTTAACTACATTTTGCAGTATTTTGCTGGTAGTTTAACTAAATTATGGGAAGACAATTTGTGTCAGACCTGCCCAATTGTCACCTAAAACATAATTTTTGTGTTTAATAGACTAGATTGTGATCTGTTTTTGCAATTTCTAGACTATGACATTTCAGATTTCAATATGATAATGCATCATTAAAGTAGTCAACTACTTTTTCAAGGTAACTTTAAGGTTCAGTAAACTATATTTTCTTAAGGCTAGATTTAATGTAGCGTAACTTCTTCCAGAGTGAAGTAATTGTTAGCTTGATAAACTTTCATAGTAGCTTCCCCAACACTGGTATTTATTGTGTAATTAATTAGTAGTATTATTATTATACAGTGGGGCAAAAAAGTATTTAGTCAGCCACCAGTTGTGCAAGTTCTCCCACTTAAAAAGATGAGAGAGGCCTGTAATTTTCATCATAGGTACACTTACACTATGACAGACAAAATTAGAAAAAAAAATCCAGAAAATCACATTGTAGGATTTTTAATGAATTTATTTGCAAATTATGGTGGAAAATAAGATTTTGGTCAATAACAAAAGTGTATCTCAATACTTTGTTATATACCCTTTGTTGGCAATGACAGAGGTCAAACTTTTTCTGTAAGTCTTCACAAGGTTTTCACACACTGTTGCTGGTATTTTGGCCCATTTCTCCATGCAGATCTCCTCTAGAGCAGTGATGTTTTGGGGCTGTTGCTTGGCAACATCGACTTTCAACTCCCTCCAAAGATTTTCTATGGGGTTGAGATCTGGAGACTCTGTCTGACTAAATACTTTTTGCCCCACTGTATAATTATTAGTGTTTTTATGTTTTGGTTGGTGCGAACACATATCCCCTTTGGGGCGATTAATGAAATACTCTGTTATGTTAAGGTTGGGGACCAGTAGAACCAGGTCCAGATAGGTCTGCAGTCTGACCTGGCTGTTATGTTATGTTAAGGTTGGGGACCAGCAGAACCAGGTCCAGATAGGTCTGCAGTCTGACCTGGCTGTTATGTTATGTTAAGGTTGGGGACCAGCAGAACCAGGTCCAGATAGGTCTGCAGTCTGACCTGGCTGTTATGTTATGTTAAGGTTGGGGACCAGCAGAACCAGGTCCAGATAGGTCTGCAGTCTGACCTGGCTGTTATGTTATGTTAAGGTTGGGGACCAGCAGAACCAGGTCCAGATAGGTCTGCCGTCTGACCTGGCTGTTATGTTATAAGGTTGGGGACCAGCAGAACCAGGTCCAGATAGGTCTGACCTGGCTGTTATGTTATGTTAAGGTTGGGGACCAGCAGAACCAGGTCCAGATAGGTCTGCCGTCTGACCTGGCTGTTATGTTATGTTAAGGTTGGGGACCAGCAGAACCAGGTCCAGATAGGTCTGCAGTCTGACCTGGCTGTTATGTTATGTTAAGGTTGGGGACCAGCAGAACCAGGTCCAGATAGGTCTGCCGTCTGACCTGGCTGTGTCCGTTGGAGGGACCCACTTCACCACTACCCACCAGTACATCCAGCTGGACAGCAGCAGCCCTCTGAGCGTCACCTCCCCTACCCAGGGCCACCTCCAGCCTCTCCAGCTCCACACCCACCCTGGGGTGGGCCTCCTCCCCCACACCCTCACCCTCGCCCCCTCCCAGGTGCTGGTCCAGTATACGGATGGGTTAGGGGTCAACAAAGCTGAGGGCGGACACACCACGGTATTTACATCGTTTTTTAATTTAAGATATTTTTAGATGTTGAACTGTTTGCGAGGAGAGCTTGTGGGTAAGCATGTCATTGTACAGTGTAGACTACACTGTATCCTGTGGATATGGCAAATAAAGATTGATTTGATTTGAAGGTGGTGCAGCTGAATGGAGAGCTGGAGAGGAGTTTCGGTAAACAGAGTTGTGCTGGCATCAAAGGAACCTCCTACTCTAACCAGAACAATCAGCAGGTTCACCATGGATATGAAGCTCGACACATCCTCATTCCCGCAGACTACACTACCCAGGATTCCACAGGACTACAAACCTCCCTGGTGCTGGTAGCAAACGCCCAGCCCAACCCCCACCCCCACCCTACCAGTGGTGCTGAGCAGGACACGGTCCAGGTCCACCCATCACTAATACACAGTGAGGGAGGAGGCATCTGTCTAAGGAAACCTGTCTCCAGAACCTCCTCTTTCACCTCCCTCAACTCCTCTGAGGCTCTGAAGGTCTCTTCTGCCCCTCACACGGTTATCCAGACCACCCACCACTCTGACGAGCATGTACACAGCCTGTACTCCACCACCCAGGCACCAATCATCGGCTACATCGCCAGGGCAGGTAACCAGCATGGCGTCAGCTACGCCACCCTGCCGCAGCATCTGGTCATCGGGGACGGCCAGTCCCTCCAGTCTCTCCTGATACCCGTTAATGGAGTTACCACCACTACGGACCTCGAGGCTGCCTGCTCGGTGACCGCCAGGACGGCCAGCACCACCGCCTCTCAGCTGGCCCCAGCGACCGCATCCCTCCCCCGCCACACCTACCTCACTGCGTCCCTGTCCAAGTGTGAGATGCTGGGGTCGGACGGCCACCACCAGTCCCCTGCTGTACTCCAGGCCCAAGTACTACCCATCCAACACATCCAAATCCCGTCTAACACACCGGCTAATGTGGTGGCGTCCCCCTCCCCTGCCCCAGCCCTAGCTCCAGCTCCTGTCCAGGCCACCCCCACTCTCTCCTCTTCCCCCTCCCCTGCCCCAGCCCTAGCTCCAGCCCCTGTCCAGGCCTCCCCCTCTCTCTCCTCTTCCCCCTCCCCTGCCCTAGCTCCAGCCCCTGTCCAGGCCTCCCCCTCTCTCTCATCTTCCCCCTCCCCTGCCCCAGCCCTAGCTCCAGCCCCTGTCCAGGCCACCCCCACTCTCTCCTCTTCCTCCTCCCCTTCCCCAGCCCTAGCTCCAGCCCCTGTCCAGGCCTCCCCCTCTCTCTCCTCCTCTCCAACCACGCTCCCTCCGTTCTTCATGCGTGGCTCCATCATCCAGCTGGCGGATGGGGAGCTGAAGCGAGTGGAGGACCTGAAGACGGAGGACTTTATCCAGAGTGCTGAGATCAGCAGTGAGCTGAAGATTGACTCCAGCACAGTGGAACGCATCGACACGGGCCAGACACCCAACGCTGTCATCATACAGTTCGGTGTCGGGGAACACAAAGCGCAGGTAAGCTTGAGATGCTTGTTGTTGTCTCCATTCCCCTAGACTCAGTGCCAGTCTGTTTGTACTACCATGCCAACGCCTTGTCACTCATTCTCTCACCGCAGTGGTGTTGAAAAGAGCACAAACAGATCTGAGACCAGGCTACCATAACCCCATCCTAATGTCAATGTTTATGCCAATGACAGTTTATTGTGTATCCTTTGTGTGTTGTATTCCTCTGCAGGTGTGTGTGGAGGTGCTGTTAGAGTACCCGTTCTTTGTGTTCGGCCAGGGCTGGTCGTCCTGCTGCCCTGGCCGGACCACTCAGCTGTTGGAGCTGAGCTGTGCCAAGCTGTGTGTTGGGGACGTGTGTCTCCCTGACCCTCAGGAGCCTGAGGGGTGGCGGTGGCTCTGTGTCTGGGAGGAACCACAACAGCCAGGGTCACGAGGTCAAGCTGAGGCACAGCCACAACACTAGGGACATCACACAGGGGTCTACCCGCCAGGGGAACAGTCAGGGGAATAGCCAGAGTAATGGTCAGAGAGACGGTCAGAGTATGGACGAGGACTTTAGGAACAGTTTGAATGCTGCAGGCAGCAACAGTGTCTTCCTGGTGCAAGTGGCCAAAACAGACAGGTTGAATAAGGAGGACAGGGACGTCCCCCGCTGTGTGGACCAGGTGACAGGATCTGGACTGAGACCCGGATCTGGACCAGGGGTCTACGGAACTGGAGTTGGACCTAGGAGCACCTCGGACCTGCAGGCTGTCTCAGGGAATGGAGAGATGATAGGGAGAGACAATGGAGAGATGATAGGGAGAGACAATGGAGAGATGATAGGGAGAGACAATGGAGAGATGATAGGGAGAGACAATGGAGAGATGATAGGGAGAGACAATGGAGAGATGATAGGGAGAGACAATGGAGAGATGATAGGGAGAGACAATGGAGAGACGATAGGGAGAGATAATGGAGAGATGATA
This sequence comes from Oncorhynchus keta, assembly GCF_023373465.1. Lineage (NCBI taxonomy): Eukaryota > Metazoa > Chordata > Actinopteri > Salmoniformes > Salmonidae > Oncorhynchus > Oncorhynchus keta. Next base: position 39,921 of record NW_026279390.1, on the reverse strand, counting down.
GGGAGAGACAATGGAGAGATGATAGGGAGAGACAATGGAGAGATGATAGGGAGAGACAATGGAGAGATGATAGGGAGAGACAATAGAGAGATGATAGGGAGAGACAATGGAGAGATGATAGGGAGAGACAATGGAGAGACGATAGGGAGAGACAATGGAGAGATGATAGGGAGAGACAATGGAGAGATGATAGGGAGAGACAATGGAGAGACGACAGGGAGAGACAATGGAGAGATGATAGGGAGAGACAATGGAGAGTTGATAGGGAGAGATAATGGAGAGACGATAGGGAGAGAACAGAATCACCCCATGCTCCCTCCGCCCCTCAAGACAGAAGTGTTTGAGGCAGACAAAGAAAAACCCTGGGGTCGTAAGAGGAGGTGGTCTGCTCCAGAGAGAGATCAGACAGAGAGGGCGGACGATGAACCCCCTTTGACTCTGCCAAAACCCTCTTTTATAACTCAGCAGGTCAAACTCTCCATCGAGGGAAGGTCAAATGTTAGACGTTGAAGGAGCTGGAGTGTTGTACAGGAGGTAGGGAACATAGTTTTATATGTTTGTAACGTTGTTAGTGCTGTTTGGTTTAATCTATCTATCCACATTAATGGAAAGGATTCATTTACCTGGTATATACATGTTTTATGATTCTATTTCTATGGAAGGAACATTGTTGTCTCTGTGTTTGGCCCACTGCCTGGGAGGCCAGTCGCTCTCCAGAACACAGTGAGTGGCCCACTGTCTGGGAGGCCAGTCTCTCTCCAGAACACAGTGAGTGGCCCACTGTCTGGGAGGCCAGTCTCTCTCCAGAACACAGTGAGTGGCCCACTGTCTGGGAGGCCAGTCTCTCTCCAGAACACAGTGAGTGGCCCACTGTCTGGGAGGCCAGTCTATCTCTAGAACACAGTTAGTGGCCCACTGTCTGGGAGGCCAGTCTCTCTCCAGAACACAGTGAGTGGCCCACTGTCTGGGAGGCCAGTCTCTCTCCAGAACACAGTGAGTGGCCCACTGTCTGGGAGGCCAGTCTCTCTCTAGAACACAGTTAGTGGCCCACTGTCTGGGAGGCCAGTCTCTCTCCAGAACACAGTGAGTGGCCCACTGTCTGGGAGGCCAGTCTCTCTCTAGAACACAGTTAGTGGCCCACTGTCTGGGAGGCCAGTCTCTCTCCAGAACACAGTGAGTGGCCCACTACCTGGGAGGCCAGTCTCTCTCCAGAACACAGTTAGTGGCCCACTACCTGGGAGGCCAGTCTCTCTCCAGAACACAGTTAGTGGCCCACTGTCTGGGAGGCCAGTCTATCTCCAGAACACAATGAGTGGCCCACTGTCTGGGAGGCCAGTCTCTCTCTAGAACACAGTTAGTGGCCCACTGTCTGGGAGGCCAGTCTCTCTCCAGAACACAGTGAGTGGCCCACTGTCTGGGAGGCCAGTCTCTCTCAGAACACAATGAGTGGCCCACTGTCTGGGAGGCCAGTCTCTCTCTAGCCAGTTAGTGGCCCACTGTCTCTCTCTCTCCAGAACACAGTGAGTGGCCCACTGTCTGGGAGGCCAGTCTATCTCCAGAACACAATGAGTGGCCCACTGTCTGGAAGGCCAGTCTCTCTCTAGAACCCACAGTCTAGTGGCCCACTGTCTGGGAGGCCAGTCTCTCTCAGAACACAGTGAGTGGCCCACTGTCTGGGAGGCCAGTCTATCTCCAGAACACAATGAGTGGCCCACTGTCTGGAAGGCCAGTCTCTCTCTAGAACACAGTTAGTGGCCCACTGTCTGGGAGGCCAGTCTCTCTCAGAACACAGTGAGTGGCCCACTACCTGGGAGGCCAGTCTCTCTCTAGAACACAGTTAGTGGCCCACTGTCTGGGAGGCCAGTCTATGAGTGGCTCTGGAACACAATGAGTGGCCCACTGTCTGGAAGGCCAGTCTCTCTCCAGAACAGTTAGTGGCCCACTGTCTGGGAGGCCAGTCTCTCTCAGAACACAGTGAGTGGCCCACTGCCTGGGAGGCCAGTCTCTCTCCAGAACACAGTGAGTGGATACTGTAGCTAGCAGATGGTTGACCTGGAAAGGCTTGAATTTACTAAACCATGAGATTTGTCCTCTATATTGACCTATAAAGTGAAGTATGCATGTGTGAGTTATATCAATTGATAATTTCTGCCTTGTTAGAATACAATCGTCGTTACCCTCAGTCATCAGAACCCCCCCATACATTTGAGGACATTGTTTTATGTGATGAAATGTCATTTTCATTTTGCTGCCTCAGGACAACGTTGTGCAGTTAGGCTACTTTAAAGGGAAATACAATGCTGAATGATAGACATGTAGATTCCCAGACAATGAACCCAGGGACATTCTAAGGGCCAAAGCAGCCTAATTGAGCAGTTAAGATCATACCCTCTGATTGTGAGGACAGTCCCAGCGAGGAAGAATGGACCTCAGAATCAGGTTTGAGAGGCAGTGAAATACTAGTTTAGGGAAAAGCTTTCACTATCAGCTTTTCGATGGTGTTATAGTATTAGTAGTGGCACAGAACGCCTAAATCTAACCCCCCCAAAAAAGAATAGGATGGAATATTTGTTTCAATGAAAAACCACAATGTGTGTAGTAAAGGATTACACATACACTGTATACAGTGCATTCCTGATGTATTTAGACCCCTTGACTTTTCATACATTTTGTTACGTTACAGCCTCATTCTGAAATTGATTTTTCTTTTAAGTCTTTATCAATCTACACACAATACCACATAATGACAAAGTGAAAACAGTTTTTTAAAGACATTTTTAACCCCTAAAAAAACAGTAATACCTTATTTACGTAAGTATTCAAACCCTTTGCTATGAGACTCGAAATTGAGCTCAGGTGCATCATCCTTGAGACTCTTCCTAGAGCTGGCCGCCCGGCCAGAGACAAGTCTCTCACCGTTGCCGCTTGCTATAGACCACCCTCTGCCCCCAGCTGTGCTCTGGACACCATATGTGAATTGATTGTCACCCATCTATCTTCAGAGCTCGTGCTGCTAGGTGACCTAAACTGGGACAATGCTTAACACCCCGGCCATCCTACAATCTAAGCTTGATGCCCTCAATCTCACACAAATGATCAATGAACCTACCAGGTACAATCCCAAATCCGTAAACACGCAATCTCACACAAATGATCAATGAACCTACCAGGTACAATCCCAAATTTAGATGCCTATTGTAAACACGGGCACCCTTTGTAAGTCATAGATATCATCCTAACCAACCTGCCCTCCAAATACACCTCTGCTGTTTTCAACCAAGATCTCAGTGATCACTGCCTCATTGCCTGCATCTGTAATGGGTCTGCGGTCAAACGACCACCCCTCACCACTGTCAAACGCTCCCTAAAAAGTGGGTCTTTTTTAATTGACCTGGTCAGGGTATCTTGGAATGACACATCCCGTCAGTAGAAGATGCCTGGTTATTCTTTAAAAGTGCCTTCCTCACCATCTTAAATAAGCATGCTCAGTTCAAAAATGTAGAACCAGGAACAGATATAGCCCTTGGTTCACTCCAGACCTGTCTTCCCTTGACCAGCACAAAAACATCCTGTGGTGTTCTGCATTAGCACCGAATAACCCCCATGATATGCAACTTTTCAGGGAAGTTAGGAACCAATATACACAGGCAGTTAGGAAAGCTAAGGCTAGCTTTTCAAACAGAAATTTGCATCCTGTAGTACTAACTCAAAAAGTTCTGGGACACTGTAAAGTCCATGGAGAATAAGAACACCTCCTCCCAGCTGTCCACTGCACTGAGGCTAGGAAACACTGTCACCACCGATAAATCCACTATAATTGATCATTTTAATAAGCATTTTTCTACGGCTGGCCATGCTTTCTACCTGGCTACCCCTACCCCGGTCAACTGCCCGAACCCCCACAGCAACTCGCCCAAGCCTTCCCCATTTCTCCTTCACGCAAATCCAGATAGCTGATGTTCCGAAAGAGCTGCAAAATCTGGACCCCTACAAATCAGCCTGGCTAGACAATCTGGACCCTCTCTTTCTAAAATTATCTGCCAAAATTGTTTCAACCCCTATTACTAGCCTGTTCAAACTCTCTTTCATATCGTCTGAGATTCCCAAAGATTAGAAAGCTGCCGCGATCATCCCCCTCTTCAAAGGGGAAGACACTCTAGGCCCGAACTGCTACAGATCTATATCCATCCTACCCTGCCTTTCTAAAGCCTTCGAAAGCCAAGTAAACAAACAGATCACCGACCATTTCGAATTCCACTGTACCTTCTCCGCTATGCAATCTGGTGTCAGAGCTGGTCATGGGTGCACCTTAGCCACACTCAAGGTCCTAAACAATATCATAACCGCCATCGATAAGTGACATTCCTGTGCAGCCATATTCATTGACCTGGCCAAGGCTTTCGACTCTGTCAATCACCACTTTCTTATCGGCAGACTAAACAGCCTTGGTTTCTCAAATGACTGCCTCGCCTGGCTCACCAACTACTTCTCAGATAGAGTCTGCGTGTCAAATCGGAGGGCCTGTTGTCTCGACCTCTGGCAGTCTCTATGGAGGTGCCACAGGGTTCAATTCTAGGGCCGACTTTCTTCTCTATATATCAATAATGTTGCTCTTGCTGCTGGTGATTCTCTGATCCACATCTATGCAGACGACACCATTCTCTATACTTCTGGCCCTTCTTTGGACACTGTTACTAACCTCCAGATGAGCTTCAATGCCATACAACTCTCCTTCTGTTGCCTCCAATTGCTCTTAAATGCAAGTAAAACTAAATGCATGCTCTTTAACCATCGCTGCCCGCACCTGCCCGCCCATCCAGCAACACTACTCTGGACGGTTCTGACTTAGAATATGTGGACAACTACAAATACCTAGGTGTCTGGTTAGACTGTAAACTCTCCTTTCAGGCTCACATTAAGCATCTCCAATCCAAAATTAAATCTAAAATTAAATCTAGAATCGGCTTCCTATTTCGCAACAAAGCATCCTTCACTCATGCTGCCAAACATACCCTCGTAAAACTCACCATCCTACCGATCCTCGACTTCGGCGATGTCATTTACAAAATAGCCTCTACTCAACAAATTGGGTGTAGTCTATCACAGTGCCATCCGTTTTGTCACCAAAGCCCCATATACTACCCACCACCATTGCGACCTGTATACTCTTGTTGGCTGGCCCTCGCTTCATACTCGTCGCCAAACCCACTGGCTCCAGGTCATCTACAAGTCTCTGCTAGGTAAAGCCCCGCCTTTATCTCAGCTCACCGGTCACTATAGCAGCACCCACCCGTAACACGCGCTCCAGCAGGTATATCTCACTAGTCACCCCCAAAGCCAATTCCTCCTTTGGCCGCCTTTCAAGTTCTCTGCTACCAATGACTGGAACGAACTGCAAAAATCACTGAAGCTGGAGACTAATATCTCCCTCACTAGCTTTAAGCACCAGCTGTCAGAGCAGCTCACAGATCACTGCACCTGTACATAGCCCATCTGTAATATCACCCATCCAACTACCTCATCCCCATACTGTATTTATTTATTTATCTTGCTCCTTTGATCCCCAGTATCTCTACTTGCACATTCATCTTCTGCACATCAATCACTCCCATGTTTAATTGGTATGTTGTAATTACTTCGCCACCATGGCCTATTTATTGCCTTACCTCTCTTATCTTACCTCATTTGCACACACTGTATAAAGATGTTTTCTACTGTATTATTGACTGTATGTTTGTTTATTCTATGTGTAACTCTGTGTTGTTGTATGTGTCAAACTGCTTTGCTTTATTCTTGGCCAGGTTGCAGTTGTAAATGAGAACTTGTTCTCAACTAGTCTACCTGGTTAAATAAAGGTGAAATAAAAAAAACCCGATGGTCACTGACAGAGCTCCAGAGTTCCTCTGTGCAGATGGGAGAACCTTCCAGAAGGACATCCATCTCTGCAGCACTCCACCAAATCAGGCCTTTATGGTAGAGTGGCCAGATGGAAGCCACTCCTCAGTTAAAGGCACATGACAGCCCGCTTGGAGCTCGCCAAAAGGCACCTAAATGACTCTGACCATGAGAAACAAGATTATCTGGTCTGATGAAACCAAGATTAAACTTGTTGGACTGAATGCTAAGCATCACGTCTGGAGGAAACTTGGTACCATCCCTACGGTGAAGCATGGTGGTGGCAGCATCATGCTGTGGGGATGTTTTTCAGCAGCAGGCACTGGGAGGCTAGTCAGGATCGAGGGAAAGATGAACGGAGCAAAGTACAGGGAGATCTTTGATGAAAATCTTCTCCAGAGAGCTTAGGACCTTAGACCTTCTATTAGGACAACGACCCTAAGCACACAGCCAAGACGATGCAGGAGTGGCTTCGGGACAAGTCTCTGAATGTCCTTGAGTAGCCCAGCCAGAGCCTGGACTTGAACCCGATCGAACATCTCTGGAGGGACCTGAAAATAGCTGTGCAGCGACACTCCCCATCCAACCTGACAGAGCTTGAGAGGATCTGCAGAGTAGAATGGGAGAAGCTCCCCAAAAACAAGTGTGCCAAGCTTATAGCATCATACCCAAGAAGACTTGATGCTGTAATCTCTGCCAAAGGTGCTTCAACAAAGTACTGAGTAAAGGGTCTGAATACTTATGGAAATGTGATATTTCAGTTTTGTATTTTTATAAATTAGCAAAAAAACTAAAAACAGTTTTGCTTTGTCATTATGGTGTGTTGTGTGTAGATTGATGAGGGGAAAAAACAATTGAATACATTTTAGAATAAGGCTATAACGTAACAAAATGTGGAAAAAGTCAAGGGGTCTGAACACTTTCCAAAGGCTCTGTATGTTGCAATCATTTTAGTTTACAGAAATGTGGGTGTGTATAATTTTGTTATAGGCCATATTCCAGAAAGTGAATTCAAAGAGTAACCATATTGATTTGAACATCAACCAATGTCTACAGGACAGGGTTAGTAGTATCGTTGATAGCTAGTGTGTGTCCCAAATGGCACCCTTTTCCTATAAAGTGCACTAATTTTGGGCTATGGTCAGATGTAGTGCACTATAAAGCGATGAGGGTGCCATTTGGGATGCATTCTTTGTGATTTAATGTCTTCATTCCCTTCTTGTTTTAGATATACTGTAGTAAGTTACCTGATAGGTTCTCCTGCAGTGAGTTGTACTTCACCTTTTAATCGGTGGCACTCTTCTGGACGTTATATGACGTTTTACAGGGGTTCTTCTGGACGTTATACAACGTTTTACAGGGGTTCTTCTGGACGTTATACAACGTTTTACAGGGGTTCTTCTGGACGTTATACAACGTTTTACAGGGGTTCTTCTGGACGTTATACAACGTTTTACAGTGGTTCTTCTGGACGTTATACAACGTTTTACAGGGGTTCTTCTGGACGTTATACAACGTTTTACAGGGGTTCTTCTGGGCGTTATACAACGTTTTACAGTGGTTCTTCTGGACGTTATACAACGTTTTAGTGGTTCTTCTGGACGTTATACAACGTTTTACAGTGGTTCTTCTGGACGTTATGCAACGTTTTACAGTGGTTCTTCTGGACGTTATACAACGTTTTAGTGGTTCTTCTGGACGTTATACAACGTTTTACAGGGGTTCTTCTGGACGTTATACAACGTTTTACAGGGGTTCTTCTGGACGTTATACGACGTTTTAGTGGTTCTTCTGGACGTTATACGACGTTTTACAGGGGTTCTTCTGGACGTTATACAACGTTTTACAGTGGTTCTTCTGGACGTTATACAACGTTTTACAGGGGTTCTTCTGGACGTTATACAACGTTTTACAGGGGTTCTTCTGGACGTTATACAACGTTTTACAGTGGTTCTTCTGGACGTTATACAACGTTTTACAGGGGTTCTTCTGGACGTTATACAACGTTTTACAGGGGTTCTTCTGGACGTTATACAACGTTTTACAGTGGTTCTTCTGGACGTTATACAACGTTTTACAGGGGTTCTTCTGGGCGTTATACAACATTTACAGGGGTTCTTCTGGACGTTATACAACGTTTTACACTGTAAAAGCTGGTGGAGGGAGAGCCACTGACATTGAACTACAGGTATAGTGAACCTGTCCAATTAACTTAGTTGTAATTGTGTTGTATGTGCAATACCTGAATTATAGGTTTGTGTTTTCCCATGTTAAATCATTACAGCCAATGACCCTCTAAAATGTCTCTGATTCACTTTCATCAGTTCTTTGTATGAATGACATCCCATGTAAAACTCAAACCTCAACTTGCAATATGTCACCTAAGAACACATTGTATCTTCACGTGACATGAATCATTCAAATGTATATTTTCATACTTTTAATTCAGGCAAATCAGAGTAATCATGGTACTATCAAGTGAAAAAACTAGAGTCAAGATCATCAGTGAAATATGGACCAGTGCCATAGGTTCAACAGTAGAGGAGCCTGTGCACATGCATGTGGACATTTCTCTACATTCTGTAACTACCTGGCCTCACTACCCACTCATGTACCCAACTTACTTTAGACTGAATTCTCACAGGTGTCTCTCTTTTCTTTCAGTTTAAAATTATACTATTTATCATTTTTCTTACAGCCAAAATAAAGTATTTACTACAGAAGTCAGGAATGGTGTGTGTGTGTGATTATCATAAAACTGTTTATCATCACAGAAAGCAATTGGATATTTTCAAATTCATTGAGCGAGAGAGAGCGAGAGAGGAGGGAGAGTGAGAGAAAGAGAGGGAGAGGAGAGTGAGAGAGAAGAGAGAAGGAGAGAGGAGAGAGAGAGAGAGAGGAAGAGAGAGAGAGCGAGAGGAGGGAGAGAGAGAGAGAGAGAGGAGAGAGAGAAGAGAGGAGAGGAGGGAGAGAGAGAATAGAATGAATAGAGATTATTAGACTGTTGTTTGCATCTTGCCAATAATCAGGTGAACTGGCAGAGAAACAGACACCGCCCATTGACTGTTTTACCCTGAGATATGTATGTGTTAAAATATAAACATGGTTGTAGATATTATACAAAATAGGATCATTGTTATTATTGTACAATCTGTGATTTAATAAATGTTCATGCATTGGTCCGCAAACCCCCAAAAAGGTTGTGAAATCACTTTTTGTGTACCTCATGTGTGAGAAACATTTATGTACAACAGGAAACAAGAGGAATTGAAGACTTCAAAGTTGCTTTTCCAACTGTGGTTTTACGGTTTAATTTGTAGGATATACTCCAATCTGTTCTGTATGATCTATGGTCTCTTTCTTAGAGAGGTTTTGCAGGTTTATGGACAAAATATTTCAGTGGTCATTTTTTAAACGTTTCATTTAGATTTCAACAAATTTGTTTAAAGAAACACAAAAGAACATGAACAAATGTATTGTCTCTGTATACTCAGAATAATAAATAACAGAGTCAACTGAAATTCTGTCATTAGTCTTTCAAGAGGAGCAACAGAGCAGCTGCTTACTCTAGCACTCTGTTTTTCCAGCCTGGTCTCATAGACTACACGTAACATACTCTAGCACTCTGTTTTTCCAGCCTGGTCTCATAGACTACACGTAACATACTCGAGCACTCTGTTTTTCCAGCCTGGTCTCATAGACTACACGTAACATACTCTAGCACTCTGTTTTTCCAGCCTGGTCTCATAGACTACACGTAACATACTCTAGCACTCTGTTTTTCCAGCCTGGTCTCATAGACTACACGTAACATACTCTAGCACTCTGTTTTTCCAGCCTGGTCTCATAGACTACACGTAACATACTCTAGCACTGTTTTTCCAGCCTGATGTCATAGACTACACGTAACATAGTAAAAGTAAATCCAGATTTCGAAACACTCAATTTATTATAATATGTTACATTTGGTATGGTTACATAAGACAGAAGGTTACTTATGACAAAAAAACAAAAGTAGAGTGGTTGGTCAGGTTGGGTAGGTGTAAAACATGAACATCAAGCAACCCAAAGGCTGTGTGTATGAATAACATCACAGACAATTTTAGAATTTGATCTAATTAGCAACTACTTACCAATTTTTTGCAACTTTGCAACTACTTAGCATGTTAGCTAACCCTTCCCCTAACCTTAACCTAACTCCTAACCTTAACCCCTAACCTGGCTAACATTAGCGTTAGCCACCTAGATAACTTTAGCCTCAACAAATTAGAATTCATAACATATCATACGTTTTGCAAATTCGTAACATAATGTACGAAATGGAAGATGGGCATCCACAAATGAATAGCATGCCAAACGTTACATATCATACTATTTGGAGTGTCACGGATATAAGTTTACTATGTTACGTCTACCCCTGAGTCCAGGTTGGTATTTCATTCTGTTTCTCCTCTTTCTGTTTATTGTGTACAGACAACAACAAAAAACGCATGCATTCACATAAATATTGCTGTAGATTCACACTTTTACATTTTAAGTTAAATCAGCACAATTGAAACAAGAAAGTTCATGTTGTCCGTCCGTCCGTCTATTTACTACTATGTGAACATGTGGCTGGCCTGCTGTGTGACTCTGATAAAGGTGGTCCTGCGACTGAGCTCCTTCAGTTTGGCAGCTCCTACGTAGGTGCAGGTGGAGCGCAGACCACCCAGAATGTCCCTGATGGTGGCCTCTACATCCCCCCTGTACGGTACCTCCACCGTCCTGCCCTCTGATGCTCTGCAGGAGGAGAGGGGTATGGAGGAAAACTTGTCAATAAATCTATGGTCTTTCCATTGGGTTGATCAGGCACATTGATTTCTTAGGTCTTCGACATCATCTACAGTTTTGTACTAAACAGACCAGAGCTAACTACTAAATGAACATTTTGTGAAGAAAATGTGTGTGCTTGCTTGTTACTGTCAGAAAAACTGAAAGGATACTGTATTTCTATAGTGTGGGCGGAAGGTAGGCTAGTGCAGGGGTTCCCAACCAGGGGTACAAGGACCCCCAGGGGTACTTGAGAAGACTCATGAGACCATAGGCCTTTTGGTAAAATGCACAAGGGGGTACTTCAGGGGTACTCCAGGCAGAGCTAAATTCAGTCGATGGTACAGTAACCGAAGAAGGCTGGGAACCACTGTCCCAGCGGTTAGATCATTGGACCATTAACCATAAGGTTGCTACTTTGAATCCCCACCCCGGCAAGGTGAAAACAATCTGTTGATGTGCCCTTGAGCAAGGCACTTAACACTCATTTCTCCAGGGCCCTGGCTTTGACCTCACTCTCCGAGGGCGTCTCAGGGAGAACGGGATATGCCCCCCCCCCATGTGTAAGACAGGACAGATATAAGCACCCACTTAATGAGTACTGTTAACCTGTACTCTGCCACTCCCCCATGTGTAAGACAGGACAGATATAAGCACCCACTTAATGAGTACTGTTTAACAGGACTCTGCCACTCCCCCATGTGTAAGACAGGACAGATATAAGCACCCACCTAATGAGTACTGTTATACCTGTACTCTGCCACTCCCCATGTGTAAGACAGGACAGATATAAGCACCCACCGAATGAGTACTGTTAACCTGTACTCTGCCACTCCCCCATGTGTAAGACAGGACAGATATAAGCACCCACCTAATGAGTACTGTTAACCTGTACTCTGCCACTCCCCCATGTGTAAGACAGGACAGATATAAGCACCCACCTAATGAGTACTGTTTACCTGTACTCTGCCACTCCCCCATGTGTAAGACAGGACAGATATAAGCACCCACCGAATGAGTACTGTTAACCTGTACTCTGCCACTCCCCCATGTGTAAGACAGGACAGATATAAGCACCCACCTAATGAGTACTGTTTACCTGTACTCTGCCACTCCCCCATGTGTAAGACAGGACAGATATAAGCACCCACCTAATGAGTACTGTTAACCTGTACTCTGCCACTCCCCCATGTGTAAGACAGGACAGATATAAGCACCCACCTAATGAGTACTGTTTTACCTGTACTCTGCCACTCCCCCATGTGTAAGACAGGACAGATATAAGCACCCACCTAATGAGTACTGTTTTACCTGTACTCTGCCACTCCCCCATGTGTAAGACAGGACAGATATAAGCACCCACCTAATGAGTACTGTTAACCTGTACTCTGCCACACCCCCATGTGTAAGACAGGACAGATATAAGCACCCACCTAATGAGTACTGTTTTACCTGTACTCTGCCACTCCCCCTACGTGTTTCTTCATGGCCGTGTCAGAGCTCATCCCATAGAACAGCTGGACCTTTCTGCCATTCTTCTCAATGACCTCCCCGGCACACTGGTCGTGGCCAGCCAGCATCCCCCCCAGCATCACAAAATCAGCTCCAGCGCCTAGAATCACACACACACACAACCCTGTTGAGAGAGGGTCAGGCAAGGCAGTATTTTTGAGTGACACAACACAATGCATGCGTTCCAAATGGATCCTATTACCAATATAGTGCACTACAATGACCAGGCACCATAAAGAATAGGACACACACACACACACAATGTCACTATGATAGTATGATTTATCAAACCAGGACTCACCAAATGCCTTAGCCACATCACCAGGACAGCTACATCCGCCATCCTGGTGAGATAAAACAAAACATATTGAGCAAACATTGTGGGAACGTTCAGCGGTTTAATCTCTCAAAGGGAAAGCCAGGCGTAACCCCGAGCTCCAGCACCTTTAACCCCTGGGTTCGTTCAGATAGGAATGTTGTGTAGATACATGTATTGTGCAGGTGCGTTGCACCCTCCTGAATCTGACCCAAGAGGTCAGAATGTCAGAAGGTTCTTGAGGTCCGAAGGTCACTCACTGAGATGATGTGAGCCTTCAGGCCGTGGGCGGAGTCTGCACACTCTATGACAGCGCTGAGCTGGGGGTATCCCACTCCCGTCTTAATGCGCGTCGTACACACAGAACCTAGAGGGGAATCATGACGTGTCAGTTTGTCAGGAGCTGAATGCACTCAGCTGAAGTATTGTTCTCTCTTGAAGGGAGCCCTGGTGAACTCATGACTCCATATAGTGCTCTACTTATAGTGCACTATGTAGGGAAGAGGGTGCTAGAGTAACAGACAGAGTAACAGAGTAACATAGAGTAAAAGACAGAGTAACATAGAGTAACATACAGAGTAACAGAGTAACAGACAGAGTAACAGAGTAACAAAGTGAGTAACAGAGTAACATAGAGTAACAGACAGAGTAACAAAGTAACATACAGAGTAAGACAGAGTACCAGACAGAGTACCAGACAGAGTACCAGACAGAGTACCAGACAGAGTAACAGAGAGTAACAGAGTAACAGACAGAGTACCAGACAGACAGAGTAACAGAGAGTAACAGACAGAGTGCCAGAGTAACAGACAGAGTAACAGAGTAACAGACAGAGTAACAGACAGGCAGAGTAAAAGAGAGTAACAGAGTAACAGACAGAGTACCAGAGTAACAGACAGAACAGACAGAGTAGCAGAGTACCAGACAGAGTAAGACAGACCAGACAGAGTAACAGAGTAACAGACAGAGTAACATAGAGTAACAGACAGAGTAACAGAGAGTAACAGACAGAGTAACAGAGTAACAGACAGAGTAACAGAGTAACAGACAGAGTAACAGACAGAGTAACAGACAGAGTAACAGAGTAACAGACAGAGTAACAGACAGAAACAGACAGAGTAACAGAGAGTAACAGAGTAACAGACAGAGTAACAGACAGAGTAACAGAGTAACAGACAGAGTGCCAGAGTAACAGACAGAGTAACAGACAGAGTAACAGACAGAGTAACAGACAGAGTAACAGACAGAGTAACAGAGTAACAGACAGAGTACCAGAGTAACAGACGTAGTGCCAGAGTAACAGACAGAGTAACAGAGTACCAGACAGAATAACAGACATTAACAGAGTAACAGACTTAGTGCCAGAGTAACAGACAGAGTAACAGACAGAGTAACAGAGTAACAGACAGAGTAACAGACAGAGTAACAGAGTAACAGACAGAGTAACAGACAGAGTAACAGAGTACCACATGGAGTACCAGAGTACCAGACAGAGTAACAGACAGAGTAACAGACGGAGTACCCGAGTACCAGACAGAGTAACAGACAGGGTATCGGAGTACCAGACAGAGTAACAGACAGAGTAACAGAGTACCTGACAGAGTAACAGACAGAGTACCGGAGTACCAAGCAGAGTAACAGACAGAGTAACAGACAGAGTAACAGACAAAGTACCAGAGTACCTGACAAAGTACCAGACAGAGTAACAGGCGGAGTAACAGACAGAGTACCAGACAGAGTACCAGACAGAGTACCAGACAGAGTAACAGACAGAGTAACAGACAGACCACAGTACCTGACAAAAGTACCAGACAGAGCAACAGACAGAGTACCAAAGTACCAGACAGAGTAACAGACAGAGCAACAGACAGAGTACCAGTACCAGGCAGAGTAACAGACAGAGCAACAGACAGAGTAACAAAGTACCAGACAGAGCAACAGACAGAGTAACAGACAGAGTAACAGACAGAGTACAGAGTACCTGACAAAGTACCAGACAGAGCAACAGACAGAGTACAAAGTACCAGACAGAGTAACAGACAGGAGCAACAGACAGAGTAACAGACAGAGTAACAGACAGAGTACCAGAGTACCTGACAGTACCATAGTAACAGACAGAGTACCAAAGTACCAGACAGAGTAACAGACAGAGCAACAGACAGAGTAACAGACAGAGTAACAGACAGAGTACCAGAGTACCTGACAAATACCAGACAAGCAACAGACAGAGTAACAGATGATGGACCAGACAGAGTAACAGAAGAGCAACAGACAGAGTAACAGACAGAGTAACAGACAGAGTACCAGACCTGACAAAGTACCAGACAGAGCAACAGACAGAGTACCAAAGATGGAACAGAGCAACAGACAGAGATAGACAGAGTAACAGACAGAGTACCAGAGTACCAACAGAGTACCAGACAGAGTTTTGAGAGATGGAGTACCAGACAGAGTAACAGACAGAGTAACATAGTAACAGATGGCAGAGTAACAGACAGGGTAACAGATAACAGATGGAGTAACAGACAGAGTACCAGACCCACCTGGCCCAATACCCACTTTAATGATGTCAGCTCCTGCCAGGATCAGCTCCTCCACCATCTCTCCTGTCACCACGTTGCCAGCCTGACCACAGTTAGACACACACACACAGACAGACAGACACACAGACAGACACACACACACACACACAGACAGACACAGACAGACACACAGACAGACACACAGACACACACAGACAGACACACAGACAGACACACAGACACACACACAGACAGACACACAGACACACACACAGGCACACACACACACACACACACACACACACACAGACAGACACACAGACACAGACACACACACAGACAGACACACACACACACACACACACACACAGACAGACACACAGACACACAGTTGACACACACACACAGACACACACACACACACACACACACACACAGACACACAGACACACAGACACACACACACACAGACACACAGACACACACACACACACACACAGACAGACACACAGACAGACACACAGACACACACACACACACACACACACACACACAGACAGACACAGTCATAGCATTTAGAATCCCTATACAGCTACCAAACCAACTAACTACCAAACAGGTGACAGTTTAACATTGCATGGCACATCACATTGCACATGTAAGAATATTTGCAGTAATTAAAACGACATAAGCAAATTAAGTCTTCGAAAGCTGTTCAGCTGTGTGTTAACTTGATGGAACGGCCTCACCATGATAGTGTGTTGGGGAAACCTCCCCCTGACGGTTTTGACAAACTCCACAAAGTGTTCAGAGTAGCCGTTGGCAACGTCCAGACAGACGAATCTGATGTCAGAGACGGCCTCCAGGACGCTGCACAGCTTCTCCAGGTCGGCTTGACCGCTGCCTGAACTGACCGCTACGTGCTGAGGGGGACGGGGACAGGGCGGCAGTGTGAGAGAACAACCAGGGTTGGAAGGATGGTAGCGTAGAAATAGAATCATTAGAACGGGTCTGGAGCCTCTGATTTGACTGGTAAACTCATGGGGGAAACTCAAAATGGCTACCAGTTATGGCATCATTGACTTGTAAAGGGGTGGCCGTTCTAGTGATTATATTTCTATGCGTGCTACTATAAGCACTCCCATAACAAATCAGAGCACTAGTCCTTATAAGCGTTAGAAACATTACCATGGGCCACCCACTATTTCCATAACAACTCCTGAATTCTATACATTATTCAAACCCTGGGGACACCACTGTTGCATGAGGTCATGAAAATGCTGTATGAAGACAATTCTAGCTGTCCTCCAAACATTGTTGTCTGGGATTATTATAAACCTCCAAACATTGTTGTCTGGGATTATTACAAACCTCCAAACATTGTTGTCTGGGATTATTATAAACCTCCAAACATTGTTGTCTGGGATTATTACAAACCTCCAAACATTGTTGTCTGGGATTATTACAAACCTCCAAACATTGTTGTCTGGGATTATTACAAACCTCCAAACATTGTTGTCTGGGATTATTACAAACCTCCAAACATTGTTGTCTAGGATTATTACAAACCTCCAAACATTGTTGTCTAGGATTATTACAAACCTCCAAACATTGTTGTCTGGGATTATTACAAACCTCCAAACATTGTTGTCTGGGATTATTACAAACCTCCAAACATTGTTGTCTGGGATTATTACAAACCTCCAAACATTGTTGTCTAGGATTATTACAAACCTCCAAACATTGTTGTCTGGGATTATTACAAACCTCCAAACATTGTTGTCTAGGATTATTACAAACCTCCAAACATTGTTGTCTAGGATTATTACAAACCTCCAAACATTGTTGTCTAGGATTATTACAAACCTCCAAACATTGTTGTCTGGGATTATTACAAACCTCCAAACATTGTTGTCTAGGGATTATTACAAACTCCAAACATTGTTGTCTAGGATTATTACAAACCTCCAAACATTGTTGTCTAGGATTATTACAAACCTCCAAACATTGTTGTCTAGGATTATTACAAACCTCCAAACATTGTTGTCTGGGATTATTACAAACCTCCAAACATTGTTGTCTGGGATTATTACAAACCTCCAAACATTGTTGTCTGGGATTATTACAAACCTCCAAACATTGTTGTCTGGGATTATTACAAACCTCCAAACATTGTTGTCTGGGATTATTACAAACCTCCAAACATTGTTGTCTAGGATTATTACAAACCTCCAAACATTGTTGTCTGGGATTATTACAAACCTCCAAACATTCTGGAAACTTGGCTGCAAAAGCCTTCCACTCCTCCACAGTGTAGTGCTTCTGCATGGCGGTGAAGAGAGTTTGCTAGAGGAGAATGTAGAGAAACAAGAAGAATGGAAATTCACCGCGTTACTTAGTCCTCTGGCAACTGACCTTTCACAGGTCATCACCCTGGCAACCCATTCACAGGTCATCACCCTGGCAACCCTTTCACAGGTCATCACCCTGGCAACCCTTTCACAGGTCATCGCCCTGGCAACCTTTTTTCAGGTCATCACCCTGGCAACCCTTTTACAGGTCATCACCCTGGCAACCCTTTCACAGGTCATCACCCTGGCAACCCTTTTACAGGTCATCACCCTGGCAACCCTTTTACAGGTCATCACCCTGGCTTCTCTTTCACAGGTCATCACCCTGGCAACCCTTTCACAGGTCATCACCCTGGCAACCCTTTTACAGGTCATCACCCTGGCAACCCTTTCACAGGTCATCACCCTGGCAACCCTTTTACAGGTCATCACCCTGGCAACCCTTTTACAGGTCATCACCCTGGCAACCCTTTTACAGGTCATCACCCTGGCTACTCTTTCACAGGTCATCACCCTGGCAACCCTTTCACAGGTCATCACCCTGGCAACCCTTTCACAGGTCATCACCCTGGCAACCCTTTCACAGGTCATCACCCTGGCAACCCTTTCACAGGTCATCAGGTTGTCAAGACTTCAATGAAGCAGACCTGGGGATGACTGGACTTGTTGTTGTTGTTGTTGTTGTTGTTGTTGACAGAGAAACAACAGAACCACTGGAGTTTTTCCTGGTCTGATCATGTAGTCAGTAGAAACTCCCTGACCTTTACCATGGCATGTGTCCAGGTCTGATCATGTGGTCAGTAGAAACTCCCTGACCTTTACCATGGCATGTGTCCAGGTCTGATCATGTGGTCAGTAGAAACTCCCTGACCTTTACCATGGCATGTGTCCAGGTCTGGTCATGTGGTCAGTAGAAACTCCCTGACCTTTACCATGGCATATGTCCAGTAGAAACTCCCTGACCTTTACCATGGCATGTGTCCAGGTCTGTGTCCAGGTCTGGTCATGTGGTCAGTAGAAACTCCCTGACCTTTACCATGGCATGTGTCCAGGTCTGTGTCCAGGTCTGGTCATGTGGTCAGTAGAAACTCCCTGGCCTTTACCATGGCATGTGTCCAGGTCTGTGTCCAGGTCTGGTCATGTGGTCAGTAGAAACTCCCTGACCTTTACCATAGCATGTGTCCAGGTCTGGTCATGTGGTCAGTAGAAACTCCCTGACCTTTACCATGGCATGTGTCCAGTAGAAACTCCCTGACCTTTACCATGGCATGTGTCCAGGTCTGGTCATGTGGTCAGTAGAAACTCCCTGACCTTTACCATGGCATGTGTCCAGGTCTGGTCATGTGGTCAGTAGAAACTCCCTGACCTTTACCATGGCATGTGTCCAGGTCTGGTCATGTGGTCAGTAGAAACTCCCTGACCTTTACCATGGCATGTGTCCAGTAGAAACTCCCTGACCTTTACCATGGCATGTGTCCAGGTCTGGTCATGTGGTCAGTAGAAACTCCCTGACCTTTACCATAGCATGTGTCCAGGTCTGATCATGTGGTCAGTAGAAACTCCCTGACCTTTACCATGGCATATGTCCAGGTCTGGTCATGTGGTCAGTAGAAACTCCCTGACCCTTATCATGTCATGTGTCCAGGTCTGATCATGTGTCCAGCAGTGTTTCCATACTACCCTTTCACACCTAGACAAAAGGAACACCTATGTGAGAATGCTATTAATTAACTACAGCTCAGCGTTCAACACCATAGTCTCCTCAAAGCTCATCGCTAAGCTAAGGACCCTGGGACTGGATCCTGGACTTCCTGATGGGCCGCCCCCAGGTGGTAAGGGTAGGTAACAACACATCCAACACGCTGATCCTCAACACAGGGGCCCCTCAGGGGTGCGTGCTCAGTGCCCTCCTGTACTCCCTGTTTACTCATTGACTGCATGGCCAGGCACGACTCCAACACCATCATTAAGTTTGCTGATGACACAACAGTGGTAGGCCTGATCACCAACAACGATGAGAGGAAGAGGTCAGAAACCTGTGATGACGCCAAGTTCCTTGGCGTCATCACCAACAAACTAACATGGTCCAAGCACACCAAGACAGTCGTGAAGAGGGCACAACAAAACCTATTCCCCTAAGGAGACTGAAAAGATTTGGCATGGGTCCTCAGATCCTCAAAAGGCTTTACAGCTGCACCATCGAGAGCATCCTGACGGGTTGCATCAATGCCTGGTATGGCAACTGCTCGGTCTCCGACCGCAAGGCACTACAGAGGGTAGGTAGTGTGTACGGCCCAGTACATCACCGGGGCCAAGCTTCCTGCCATTCAGGACCTCTATACCAGGTGGTGTCAGAGGAAGGCCCTAAAAATTGTCAAAGACTCCAGCCACCCTCGTCATAGACTGTTCTCTCTGCTACCGCACGGCAAGCGGTACCGGAGCACAAAGTCTAGGTCCAAGTGGCTCCTAAATAGCTTCTACCCCCAAGCCATGAGACTCCTGAACAGCTAATCAAATGGATACCCAGACTATTTGCAAATCCATTTAAGTTGATTTGACTATTGACCAGAGCCCTGTGGGACTAGGGTGCCATTTGGGAATAGGGTGCCATTTTGGAAAAGGGTGCCATTTCGGGAAAGGGTGCCATTTGGGAATAGGGTGCCATTTGGGAATAGGGTGCCATTTTGGGAATAGGGTACCATTTTGGGAATAGGGTGCCATTTTGGAAAAGGGTGCCATTTTGGAAAAGGGTGCCATTTTGGGAATAGGGTGCCATTTGGGAATAGGGTGCCATTTTGGGAATAGGGTGCCATTTTGGAAAAGGTTGCCATTTGGGAATAGGGTGCCACTTGGAATGCACAAACGCTACAGTGCTAACCTTGCTGAGGACCTGTGCCATCTCAAAGGTGCCCGTGGTGTCCATGTTGGCAGCGATGATGGGGATGCCATGGTAACTCTGTTTGGAATTACGGAACGTGAACGTCCTCCGTAGGTCCACCTGTGAGGAGGGGAGCACAGTAACAATAAATAATCCTAGTGTATCCCAAATGGGACCCTATTCCCTATATAGTGCACTACTTCTGACCAGATCCCTATGCGCACTACATAGAGAACAGAGGGTGCCATTTGGGATGCAAGCCAATAAATCACACATTTTATTAATGAACGCCTATCAAAACACCAAAAGGTACAAATGCACATCATAAAAAGTAAGAATGGAAGAGGAAACCACACAGGCATTTAGCATTAGAAGTTGTGGGTATACTGCCTGAAGTCAGGACAGTTGACATAACATGAGAGGATTGGGAAGACCAGTTAAGTTGTGGTAATGTATAACATACAGGTGATGTTTGCTGGATTTGCCCCCAGAGTGACGGCCTGTATTGAAACTATTTGAGGGTTTAAAGAAGTTAGAACATTGGTATTGAAGTAGATTTTGTATTTTTTTTAACTATTAAAAAAAACATATGTTCATATTTCTCCCCGAGATGTCTCTCCATCCGGGATAAAATGTCTGACAATGCTGGCAACAAATAACCTATTATCCTTCAATCTAATTCAATGACTAATCAACGAACCAATGGCTGCTAGTGAGTGTATGGCCATATGCCAAAAGCATAATATTGTGTCAACTACAGTAAAATGACACATTAAAAAAAAGCCTTGATCTCAATCCTCTGATGATGATGTCTCATTGTTTCCTCAGCCTGCCTGGGTTCATCATGAATCAGCCTGCCTGGGTTCATCATACATCAGCCTGAATCAGCCTGCCTGGGTTCATCATGAATCAGCCTGAGCATCAGGCTGCCTGGGTTCACCATACATCAGCCTGAATCAGCCTGCCTGGGTTCACCATAATCAGCCTTAATTGGGTCAATCATGAATCAGCCTGAGCCTCAGCCTGCCTGGGTTCACCGTGAATCAGCCTGAATCAGCCTGCCTGGGTTCATCATGAATCAGCCTGCCTGTGTTCACCATGAATCAGCCTGAGCCTCAGCCTGCCTGGGTTAATCAGAATCAGTCTGAACCTCAGCCTGCCTGGGTTCACCGTGAATCAGCCTGAATCAGCCTGTCTGGGTTCATCAGGAATCAGTCTGAACCTCAGCCTGTCTGGATTCACTGTGAATCAGCCTGAATCAGCCTGTCGAGGTTCACCCTGAATCAGCCTGCCTGTGTTCACCATGAATCAGCCTGCCTGTGTTCACCATGAATCAGCCTGCCTGTGTTCACCATGAATCAGCCTGTCTGGGTTCACCCTGAATCAGCCTGTCGAGGTTCACCCTGAATCAGCCTGCCTGTGTTCACCCTGAATCAGCCTGTCTGGGTTCACCCTGAATCAGCCTGTCTGGGTTCACCCTGAATCAGCCTGTCTGGGTTCACCCTGAATCAGCCTGTCTGGGTGTTAAGGGAATTTTTATCTATAATGACTAATTATGTATACATTTCAATCAGGATGAATTAAAGGACTATTATGTTACTGTACATGTATGAATTTTCTCTCTTGCTCCCATTTCCAATTGTATATAATGTAGTCAGGAGTTTAGAACAATGCCTTGGTACAAATGAATGAACTATCTCCAGATGGCAGGGATGGACTATCTCCAGACTGTCTAGAATGCTTATCTACACTGACTGACCTTGGCTCTAGGCGAGGAGGGAAGGCTTGAGAACTATAGGGCCTTTCTACCAGTGTCAAGAAGAGACGGAACATTTAGAAAACGCTGACGTCCTTTTCAGTTTATAACCTGTGGTAAAATGTGTATGAACTTAGTACTCTCTTGAATTAAAGGCTGTTACCTGACTTAAGACCGGGACTCTGTCCATTCTTATAAAATAAGGGTCTTACAAACCCCTAATGCATTGACAGAGTGTTTAATTTTGATTGGGAATTTAGAATTCCTTCAACACTGGGTTCACCCTGAATCAGCCTGTCTGGGTTCACCCTGAATCAGCCTGTCTGGGTTAATCCTGAATCAGCCTGTCTGGGTTCCCCCTGAATCAGCCTGTCTGGGTTCACCCTGAATCAGCCTGTCTGGGTTCATCCTAAAAGAATAAGCAAATAGAACTTCAGATGTAGGACAGAACAGATTAACAGTGTCTCTGTCTAAATCCCAAATGGCACCCTATATAGTACTCTACATTTGAGAGCCCTATGGTGCATTATATAGGGAATAGGGTGCCACTCAGTGTCACACTCACTGTCCCCTATGGGCCCTGGTCAAAATAAGTGAACTATATAGGGAATATAGTGCCATATGGGAATAAAGTGCAAGCTTGACTCTCTCATGTCATGTACTGTAAAAATATATATATATATAAAATAGAAACACCCACAAATCTAGTTGTTTCAACCAATCCTTATTCAGTAACTGGTACCAAATCCTTGTTGAAGTTTCCTCAACTCTTCGGTCAAAGTGTTACCTGAACTGTTTTAGTAGGCCCAACAATATCTCTAATATGAGAAAACGCAGGAAAATAATTCAGCCAACTTAAAGGGATGGCTTTTCTCTATTTGTCTCATATGTTCATTCAACTAGAAATTATTATGTTTGGTATCTTACCTGAAAAAAGGCTGTGGAACAGTCACACACACACACACACACACACACACACACACACACACACACACACACACACACACACACACACACACACACACACCCTAATAACAGCCTGTGGATTGTTGTCAACAATGAGGCATATTCCATTTAGTTAGCGTTTAACTCAGTGTCATGTCTCATATCACGCCATGTCATGTCTCATATGTCATCACATAGAGGTATAGGTGTTGACAGGTGCTAGCCAGGCAGAACATTGTGAAGTCTGTGCCAGGCAGGCAGTGGGAGAAGGCACAAATAGACACACACATTGACGTATGCACACACACACAAAGACCAACATTCAGAGTCAAAAACACACAAGCATGCACGCACAGGCGCACACACACGCCCATACAAGCCCCGCTTATGGGAAGGTGACCTCGACACACACATGGAAGGTTACTGTGTCCTGCTGTAGCAAGCTAAGGAACCATAGAGTATGTTCTACACTGATATCCTCTACATCACCAGTTCTATATGGAATCCTATGGTATCGTTCATCAGTGACCCTCCACAACTGACCCACCCAACACAGCTGGCTTGGGCTAGTTAGTATGTCATTTGTGATTCAACACAGATTTGAACATAAGACTTGATGCTCTTGGCCCCCTTGGGAGTCACACCATGGCTCTTCCTTTCTATTTTCTGTGCTGACAAGGCAAAACACATTAGACATCTACAACAGCAGCTATAAAGGCTGGTTTATAACACCTTACCTCTGACCTGCTCTTCAGGCTGCTTCTCTTGGGTCTGAACAGGACATCTTTAAAGTCCAGCTTCACATCCACGTCTATCCGAGGCATGATGGCCTGTCACCTCCGGGTTGGTCCAATCCCTGTCCCAGTCCAATAAATCAATAATTCTATGAATCACTAGATCAACATAGAGCCTGTGATGTGGTCTGCTGAGACCCAGACAGTAGCCAACCCTGAACCTCCAGATGCATTAAATATTTATAGCATGTTAACAGGCTCTCCCTCCCAGCAGCACACTCACCTATGGCTTTATTTGGTCTCTCTCTCTCTCTCTCTCTCATATATATAATTGAGAGCAATGCAGAGGGAGGCAGCCGCAGTTGCAGCACTAGTAGAAGTGGTATTGTCACTGGCCATCTGACACACATTCATGTCAGATGGACCTATCACTGCAGAGAACAGCACAGCTGCTGACAGAACCAGGAAGTACTGGAGTCAGTCAACATCCTCAGAGGGGATGGGGTGAGGTATATACACTAAAACATTCACAAGGTAGGAAACGCCTAAATGTTTTTTTTAATGGGTCACCGAAGGCCCAATTCTGTGCATTACTTTGCATTAATTCTATGTGTTATTATCCTATGGATAAAATTATCATCGTCATCCTCTTCATTGTATCATTCTATTCATCATCCTCAACTATATAATCAAAATAGTTTCTCAAATATTGAGAAAATGTAAACTGAATCACATAATGAAATAGGGTGTATTACCCAACCACACCACTAGGTGGGGAAAGAGAGTTTCTTTTCATGAGGAAACAGCTGAAATACAAACTGTTCCAAAGTCCCACCAAGAAATGTCCTAATAACTGCGGACCGTATTCAACAATGAAACATTTTCCATTTAGTTAGTATTTAACACAAAAGACACATTTCAGTTGTACAACTGACTATAAAAACATGACTGGCCTACTTCAAGGGGTCTCTGAGCAAAATACACTTTCACAATTTCCCCCAGTCTCCCCTAATCATCGATGGAGGTTGTCACTCAGATATCTGTCTTTAGGTTATCAGTAACAGCATTGCTCAGTGCAAACACAACTCCTTTAGGATCTGTATGACATCTTGAGACTAGTTCACAACTGATAGAAAATGCTCACAAATGAAACATTAAGTTACGAAATAAATATTTTATTAATACTTGAAAATAAATATGAAATCTTGGTTTAAATTTCAACTCATTAAAACACAGCTTTAAATACAGAACAGAACCTTAACTACAGAAATCATTGATCAACCAATTGAAATCCAATGTCCAGGTACATAGTGTAAATAGCTATTTAAAAAGAAAAGAAGAGCTTTGGTAGAGAATTCTTCTCCATTTCATTTAACCCTTATTTTACCAGTTAATTTGACTGAGAACATTTTCTCATTTACAGCAACGACCTGGGGAATAGTTACAGGGGAGAGGATGTACGAGCCAATTGGCAGCTCATACATGATTAGGTGTCCATGATGGTATGAGGGCCAGATTGGGAATTTAGTCAGGACATCAGGGTTAACACCCCATACTCTTGTAATAAGTGCCATGGGATCTTTAGTGACCACAGAGAGTCAGGACACCCGTTTAACGTCTCATCCGAAAGACGACACGCTACACAGGGCAATGTCCCCAAACACTGTCCTGGGTCATTGGGATATTTTAGAGCAGAGGAAAGGGTGCCCCCTACTGGCCCTCCAACACCACTTCCATTAGCATCCGGAGACAAACCATGTTTAGATCTGAGCAAGCCAGCAGTGGGATGCCGGGTGGTATGAGAAGCAATAATGCGACTTCTGTAGACTGGTAACAGGCATGGTATGGTACATGTTGTTGAACTCGCTGCAGGCCAGAAGATAAGATTGAGTAACTCATCTGTGTAAGACAGTGGGAACATCCATCCCAACAGACACCCTATTTAGTGCACTACTTCATTACAGCCCTGTGGGCCCTGATAAAAAAATAAAAAAATAAAGACTATTTACCTGGTCTGGTACACTCTTCTAGTCTAATGTAATGACGATTTCAACACTATGGTCAGAGACATGACATTTATATACCGTTTGTATATGGCAGAGATAAAGATATCAAAATACAATGGAGTGTAAAGTACAAAAAGCTTATTTCTCTCAAATTGTGCACATATTTGTTTACATCCCCGGTAGTGAGCATTTCCCCCGTGCCAAGATAATCAAGAAGCTGGCATATCAAGAAGCTGATTAAACAGCACAATCATTACACAGGTGCACCTTGTGCTGGGGACAATAAAAGATTGTTCTAAAATGTGCAGTTGTCACACAACACAATACCATAGATGTCTCAAGTTGAGGGAGCGTGCAGTTGGCATGCTGACTGCAGGAATGTCCACCAGAGCTGTTGTCTGAGAAATGAATGTTCAGAATGCTACTGTATGCAGTCATATAGCACCTCATACAGTAGCACACTACTACTACAACACCAATACTGCAGTACTACTACACTACTGGTATACAACTACTACAGCACTACTACTGGTATACAACTACTACAGCACTACTACTGGTATACTACTACAGCACTGGTATACTATGCCTGGTATACAACTACTACAGCACTACTACTGGTATACTACTACAGGTATACTACTACAGCACTACTACTGGTATACTATGACTGGTATACAACTACTACAGCACTACTACTGGTATACTACTACAGCACTACCCCTGGTATTTATGGTTTGTACGTTGCTTCACAATATTGTTTTGAAGGTTTGTTTTAGGACCGATGCCCAACTGAACATTCTACTCAATGCATCCTCATTGGGGGCTGATGAATATTCAGTCTAAAGTTTATTACTGTGGCTTGAAAACACAATGACATTTCTAAAGGCGGCAAATAATTAGTAGGAAACCTTTTTTCATCATTTTGATGTCGCCAGATTAACTTTAGATGCAGTATAACGTTAGCCAGCTAGCTAAGATTGAGGGGAGACCTCCAGATGAGCTAGCTAACGTTAGCCAGCTAGCTAAGATTGAGGGGAGACCTCCAGATTTTTAGCTAGCTAACGCTAGCCAGCTAGCTAAGATTGAGGGGAGACCTCCAGATTTTAGCTAGCTAACGTTAGCCAGCTAGCTAAGATTGAGGGGAGACCTCCAGATTTGAGCTAGCTAACGTTAGCCAGCTAGCTAAGATTGAGGGGAGACCTCCAGATTTTTAGCTAGCTAACGCTAGCAATGATAGCTATGATAGCTATTTGGAAGTAAATCTACGTGTGACAGATCTGGTCTGTGCTGGTGTAGAACTCTCTGGAGGAACAGAGGTGAGTGGCCAGGTCTCTGGGAATATTGAAGGGGGCAGCACTGCTCACTGCCAGGGACAGCAGGTTGGCACAGGTGGGCAGGTAGACGTGCTGGACATGGTCCACCTCTGACCGACACACCGGACACACCTGAAGGGGTGAGATCAAAAGATTTGATTAGAATATAATATGCCAATCTAACATTAAAACACTGTATATATGTGACTTGTGCGGAATCAAACAGACTATTGTTAAAATACAGTCCTATAGATCTGGATGAATTAATCTATATAATCTTGGATTAATGGTGTCCACAGTGTAGCTGACAGTACAGGCATTTAACCTACGACCTACAGGCTACAGAAGGTTCCGGACAGCCAATAAACCATGGGAAAAAGGGTAACTATAGTTTCTGCAAACATTCCTCCCGGCTCCCATACTCCTCCTCACCAAACAGTTCACTTCATTTGCTTAAAAAGGGGAAAAAACAGTACCAGCTCTTTTCATGAACTGCCAACCACCCTGACCTCTCTAAAAGTTTAACTTGGAGCTTCAAAGTTCATTCAGCACAGTGGAAGATACTAGAACATGGCGTTATGGTGTAACAGGGACTGGTGTTTAGTGCTGCCACCCCTGGAACACATAAAACCCATGGAGAATGCGGTTCAAACCCCGACTGAGTCACATTCCATTCTGTCCTTCTCCTCCATTTCAATCACTTTTAATTTATTTTTTTTTTTTTTTACCTTTATTTAACCAGGCAAGTCAGTTAAGAACATATTCTTATTTTCAATGACGGCCTGGTTAAAAATGACCACGCACTTCACTAAACCCCTAAAATAAAGCAGCTTAATTGAATTTTAAACCCGAAATGTGTTTTGCATGAAGAAACAACCTGTCATTCATCACAAAATTTGTGAATATCTGTTTTTAAATATACACTTATGGACTGTACAATGAGGAATTCAACTACAAAATACTAGTCTTGTCCCATTTGTTTAACCATTGCCCCACCCACAAGGTGTAGAAACAACATTAAATAAGAATTAAATAAGATAGATACAAAACAAAAACATGAAGAACATAAATCAATCAACTCTAATTAGCATATGTAGGACAGTATGCAAGTAACTCCTCATGCCTTTTGCACACATTGTATATAGACTCCCTTTTTTTCTACTGTGTTATTGACTTGTTAATTGTTTACTCCACGTGTAACTCTGTGTTGTCTGTTCACACTGCTATGCTTTATCTTGGCCAGGTCGCAGTTGCAAATGAGAACTTGTTCTCAACTAGCCTACCTGGTTAAATAAAGGGGTTCTCAACTAGCCTACCTGGTTAAATAAAGGTGTTCTCAACTAGCCTACCTGGTTAAATAAAGGTGAAATAAAAAAATAAAAAAAAATGTGTGCATGGACTTTGCAGGTGTATTTCTCACATGTGCAGCACATAGTATTTGTTAACTTGCCACAAGCACTGCAAAGGCTGCTGTGGGGACGCACTCCTTCTTTGAATGTGTGGGGTTACAAGTGCATTTTCCTCACACATGTCTTGCAGGTCTTGACTCACGGTTCTCAAATCGTAGCATTCTTGAGAAAGTGTGAAAAACTTTCAGTGGCATTGTGGCACAAAAAATAATAATATATATATATTTTTTAAAAGGCGTTTTTTAACTTTTTTTATTTTATTTTTTAATCGCCCTTCCACTCTCTGCATCCCAGAGACTACATGTAGCCTCACCTTTGGGACCTATACACACCCGCTAAGACTAGCAGGTCAATCTGATCCATCCTTTTCCAGTTGTCTCCATATTTACAGAAATCCTCCAAATTTGCATTCTCCAAGATAATTTTTTCGACGGCTGGTGTGATGAACATGTAGAATGTTGAGGTGATGTCCTGGGTAACTGCATGTCTTGTGGGCCCTGGGGTCGTCCTTATGACATGTTGACTGCATGTCTTGTGGGCCCTGGGGTCATCCTTATGACATGTTGACTGCATGTCTTGTGGGCCCTGGGGTCGTCCTTATGACATGTTGACTGCATGTCTTGTGGGCCCTGGGGTCATCCTTATGACATGTTGACTGCATGTCTTGTGGGCCCTGGGGTTCATCCTTATGACATGTTGACTGCATGTCTTGTGGGCCCTGGGGTCATCCTTATGACATGTTGACTGCATGTCTTGTGGGCCCTGGGGTCATCCTTA
The DNA here is from genome assembly GCF_023373465.1 of Oncorhynchus keta. NCBI lineage: Eukaryota > Metazoa > Chordata > Actinopteri > Salmoniformes > Salmonidae > Oncorhynchus > Oncorhynchus keta. The sequence goes on along the minus strand of NW_026279390.1, from coordinate 10,695 downwards.
TGACATGTTGACTGCATGTCTTGTGGGCCCTGGGGTCATCCTTATGACATGTTGACTGCATGTCTTGTGGGCCCTGGGGTCATCCTTATGACATGTTGACTGCATGTCTTGTGGGCCCTGGGGTCATCCTTATGACATGTTGACTGCATGTCTTGTGGGCCCTGGGGTCATCCTTATGACATGTTGACTGCCTGTCTTGTGGGCCCTGGGGTCATCCTTATAACATGTTGACTGCCTGTCTTGTGGGCCCTGGGGTCATCCTTATGACATGTTGACTGCCTGTCTTGTGGGCCCTGGGGTCATCCTTATGACATGTTGACTGCCTGTCTTGTGGGCCCTGGGGTCATCCTTATGACATGTTGACTGCCTGTCTTGTGGGCCCTGGGGTCATCCTTATGACATGTTGACTGCCTGTCTTGTGGGCCCTGGGGTCATCCTTATGACATGTTGACTGCCTGTCTTGTGGGCCCTGGGGTCATCCTTATGACATGTTGACTGCCTGTCTTGTGGGCCCTGGGGTCATCCTTATGACATGTTGACTGCCTGTCTTGTGGGCCCTGGGGTCATCCTTATGACATGTTGACTGCCTGTCTTGTGGGCCCTGGGGTCATCCTTATGACATGTTGACTGCATGTCTTGTGGGCCCTGGGGTCGTCCTTCTGACATGTTGACTGCCTGTCTTGTGGGCCCTGGGGTCGTCCTTATGACATGTTGACTGCATGTCTTGTGGGCCCTGGGGTCATCCTTCTGACATGTTGACTGAATGTCTTGTGGGCCTTGGGGTCATCCTTATGACATGTTGACTGCATGTCTTGTGGGCCCTGGGGTCATCCTTATGACATGTTGACTGCATGTCTTGTGGGCCCTGGGGTCATCCTTATGACATGTTGACTGCATGTCTTGTGGGCCCTGGGGTTCATCCTTATGACATGTTGACTGCATGTCTTGTGGGCCCTGGGGTCATCCTTATGACATGTTGACTGCATGTCTTGTGGGCCCTGGGGTCATCCTTATGACATGTTGACTGCATGTCTTGTGGGCCCTAAACTCGTCCTTAAATGACATGTTGACTGCATGTCTTGTGGGCCCTGGGGTCATCCTTATGACATGTTGACTGCATGTCTTGTGGGCCCTGGGGTCATCCTTATGACATGTTGACTGCATGTCTTGTGGGCCCTGGGGTCGTCCTTCTGACATGTTGACTGCATGTCTTGTGGGCCCTGGGGTCATCCTTATGACATGTTGACTGCATGTCTTGTGGGCCCTGGGGTCGTCCTTCTGACATGTTGACTGCATGTCTTGTGGGCCCTGGGGTCATCCTTATGACATGTTGACTGCCTGTCTTGTGGGCCCTGGGGTCGTCCTTCTGACATGTTGACTGCATGTCTTGTGGGCCCTGGGGTCATCCTATGACATGTTGACTGCATGTCTTGTGGGCCCTGGGGTCATCCTTATGACATGTTGACTGCATGTCTTGTGGGCCCTGGGGTCGTCCTTATGACATGTTGACTGCATGTCTTGTGGGCCCTGGGGTCATCCTTATGACATGTTGACTGCATGTCTTGTGGGCCCTGGGGTCATCCTTATGACATGTTGACTGCATGTCTTGTGGGCCCTGGGGTCGTCCTTATGACATGTTGACTGCATGTCTTGTGGGCCCTGGGGTCATCCTTATGACATGTTGACTGCATGTCTTGTGGGCCCTGGGGTCATCCTTATGACATGTTGACTGCATGTCTTGTGGGCCCTGGGGTCATCCTTATGACATGTCGACTGCATGTCTTGTGGGCCCTGGGGTCGTCCTTATGACATGTTGACTGCATGTCTTGTGGGCCCTGGGGTCGTCCTTATGACATGTTGACTGCATGTCTTGTGGGCCCTGGGGTCATCCTTATGACATGTTGACTGCATGTCTTGTGGGCCCTGGGTCATCCTTATGACATGTTGACTGCATGTCTTGTGGGCCCTGGGGTCATCCTTATGACATGTTGACTGCATGTCTTGTGGGCCCAAAAAAATCATCCTTATGACATGTTGACTGCATGTCTTGTGGGCCCTGGGGTCGTCCTTATGACATGTTGACTGCATGTCTTGTGGGCCCTGGGGTCATCCTTACGACATGTTGACTGCATGTCTTGTGGGCCCTGGGGTCATCCTTATGACATGTTGACTGCATGTCTTGTGGGCCCTGGGGTCATCCTTACGACATGTTGACTGCATGTCTTGTGGGCCCTGGGGTCGTCCTTTCGACATGTTGACTGCATGTCTTGTGGGCCCTGGGGTCGTCCTTTTTTTCGACATGTTGACTGCATGTCTTGTGGGCCCTGGGGTCATCCTTATGACATGTTGACTGCATGTCTTGTGGGCCCTGGGGTCATCCTTATGACATGTTGACTGCATGTCTTGTGGGCCCTGGGGTCGTCCTTATGACATGTTGACTGCCTGTCTTGTGGGCCCTGGGGTCGTCCTTCTGACATGTTGACTGCATGTCTTGTGGGCCCTGGGGTCGTCCTTACGACATGTTGACTGCATGTCTTGTGGGCCCTGGGGTCGTCCTTATGACATGTTGACTGCCTGTCTTGTGGGCCCTGGGGTCGTCCTTATGACATGTTGACTGCCTGTCTTGTGGGCCCTGGGGTCGTCCTTACGACATGTTGACTGCATGTCTTGTGGGCCCTGGGGTCGTCCTTATGACATGTTGACTGCCTGTCTTGTGGGCCCTGGGGTCGTCCTTACGACATGTTGACTGCATGTCTTGTGGGCCCTGGGGTCGTCCTTATGACATGTTGACTGCATGTCTTGTGGGCCCTGGGGTCGCCCTTACGACATGTTGACTGCATGTCTTGTGGGCCCTGGGGTCGTCCTTACGACATGTTGACTGCATGTCTTGTGGGCCCTGGGGTCGTCCTTACGACATGTTGACTGCATGTCTTGTGGGCCCTGGGGTCATCCTTATGACATGTTGACTGCATGTCTTGTGGGCCCTGGGGTCATCCTTATGACATGTTGACTGCATGTCTTGTGGGCCCTGGGGTCGTCCTTATGACATGTTGACTGCATGTCTTGTGGGCCCTGGGGTCATCCTTATGACATGTTGACTGCATGTCTTGTGGGCCCTGGGGTCGTCCTTATGACATGTTGACTGCATGTCTTGTGGGCCCTGGGGTCATCCTTATGACATGTTGACTGCATGTCTTGTGGGCCCTGGGGTCATCCTTATGACATGTTGACTGCATGTCTTGTGGGCCCTGGGGTCATCCTTCTGACATGTTGACTGCATGTCTTGTGGGCCCTGGGGTTCATCCTTATGACATGTTGACTGCATGTCTTGTGGGCCCTGGGGTCATCCTTATGACATGTTGACTGCATGTCTTGTGGGCCCTGGGGTCGTCCTTCTGACATGTTGACTGCATGTCTTGTGGGCCCTGGGGTCGTCCTTCTGACATGTTGACTGCATGTCTTGTGGGCCCTGGGGTCGTCCTTCTGACATGTTGACTGCATGTCTTGTGGGCCCTGGGGTCGTCCTTATGACATGTTGACTGCATGTCTTGTGGGCCCTGGGGTCATCCTTATGACATGTTGACTGCATGTCTTGTGGGCCCTGGGGTCGTCCTTCTGACATGTTGACTGCCTGTCTTGTGGGCCCTGGGGTCATCCTTCTGACATGTTGACTGCATGTCTTGTGGGCCCTGGGGTCGTCCTTCTGACATGTTGACTGCCTGTCTTGTGGGCCCTGGGGTCATCCTTATGACATGTTGACTGCATGTCTTGTGGGCCCTGGGGTCATCCTTCTGACATGTTGACTGCATGTCTTGTGGGCCCTGGGGTCATCCTTATGACATGTTGACTGCATGTCTTGTGGGCCCTGGGGTCGTCCTTATGACATGTTGACTGCATGTCTTGTGGGCCCTGGGGTCGTCCTTCTGACATGTTGACTGCATGTCTTGTGGGCCCTGGGGTCGTCCTTCTGACATGTTGACTGCATGTCTTGTGGGCCCTGGGGTCGTCCTTCTGACATGTTGACTGCATGTCTTGTGGGCCCTGGGGTCGTCCTTATGACATGTTGACTGCATGTCTTGTGGGCCCTGGGGTCATCCTTATGACATGTTGACTGCATGTCTTGTGGGCCCTGGGGTCGTCCTTCTGACATGTTGACTGCCTGTCTTGTGGGCCCTGGGGTCATCCTTCTGACATGTTGACTGCATGTCTTGTGGGCCCTGGGGTCATCCTTATGACATGTTGACTGCCTGTCTTGTGGGCCCTGGGGTCATCCTTATGACATGTTGACTGCCTGTCTTGTGGGCCCTGGGGTCATCCTTATAACATGTTGACTGCCTGTCTTGTGGGCCCTGGGGTCGTCCTTATAACATGTTGTGCTGCCATCCTGCCCTGGTTGTCATATGGTGACAAGGACCATGTTATGTTGCTGTTATTTGACCAAAATGTCTCTTTCAGCTTGGGGGTTCTCTTCTTCATCTGAAGATGATACATCGTGGCTCTGGGTTTTATTCTTCCCCATCTTCTTCTTCAGATACCTAATTTTCTTCTAAATCTTTGTTCTCTTGTTCCTCCTGGACATCTGTCAAAATCTGATCTACGACCTGTGCACTCATGGCTTCAGCAAAGAGAGAACTGGGGAGGACTGTCATCTGCAGAACCTTTATAGTCTCTGACTGCATTCCCCATTAGTAAACAAGGCTTTCAATATATTTTTATTTTGTCTGAAATTGTTTTAATTTTGTCTGTGAACTTGAGTCATGTGTGGGGTGGTGGAGGGGAGATGCTGCAGGTGCACAAGAAGGTTTTTTGTTTTGTCTGAGTTCAATCAGTAGCACACAGAATCTACATTTCTCATTGTGTGTGTGTGTGTGTGTGTGTGTGTGTGTGTGTGTGTGTGTGTGTGTGTGTGTGTGTGTGTGTGTGTGTGTGTGTGTGTGTGTGTGTGTGTGTGTGTTCGTGGTTTTGTGGTGTGTAAATGATTTTAACTGCTGGGTCAAAAATGCCCCTAAGACAATCTTTGTACCCTGCTGGTGTACAGCTTTCATGGAAATATGAACAAAGGCGATGTTTCACTTTTTATAATGTTGAGGTCACTCTAGGAAAAAGTCATCAAATTTCAAGTTGAAAAAATATCATTTAGGGGGTTCTCTCTGCTGTTAAACAGAGTGGCGGGTTGTTTTCTACCCTTAAGACAACACAAAGGTTAAGACATGAAGGTCAGTCAATAAGGAACATTTAAAGAACTTTGAAAGTTTCTTCAAATGCAGTCGCAAAAACCATCAAGCACTATGATGAAACTGACTCTCATGAGGACCACCACAGGAATGGAAGACCCCGTTTTACCTCTGCTGCAGAGGATAAGTTCATTAGAGTTACCAGCCTCAGAAATTGCAGCCCAAATAAATGCTTCACAGAGTTCAAGTAACAGATACATCTCAACATGAACTGTTCAGAGGAGACTGTGTGAATCAGGCCTTCATGGTCGAATTGCTGTTAAGAAACCATTACTAAAGCACACCAATGAGGAGAATAGACTTGCTTGGGCCAAGAAACACGAGCAATGGACATTAGACCGGGGGGAATCTGCCCTTTGGTCTGGAGTCCAAATTGGAGATTTCTGGTTCCAACCGCTGTGTCTTTGTGAGAAGGTGAACCAATTCCCACCGTGAAGCATGGAGGTGGTGTTATGGTGTTTTGCTGGTGACCCTGTCGGTGATGTATTTAGAATTCAAGGCATACTTAACCAGTATGGCATTCTGTAGCGTTACGCCTTCCCATCTGGCTTGCGCTGAATGGGACTATCATTTGTTTTTCAACAGGACAACGACCCAACACACCTCCAGGCTGTGTAAGGGATATTTGACCAAGAAGGAGAGTGATGGAGTGCTGCATCAGATGACCTGGCCTACACAATCACACAACCTCAACCAAATTGAGATAGTTTGGGTTGAGTCAGACCGCAGAGTGAAGGAAAAGCAGCCTACAAGTGCTCAGCATGTGTGGGAACTGCTTCAATACTGTTGGAAAAGCATTCCGGGTTAAACTGGTTGAGAGAATACCAAGAGTGTGCAAAGCTGTCATCAAGGCAAAGGGTGGCTATTTGAATAATAAAATATTTTGATTTGTTTAATACTTTTTTGGTTACTCCATGATTCCATATGTGTTATTTCATAGTTTTGATGGCTTCACTCTTATGTAGAAAATAGTAAAAATAAAGAAAAACCCTTGAATGAGTAGGTGTTCTAAAACTTTTGACTGGCAGTGAGTATGTACATTCTTATTTTAAACCATGGCGTTATGGTTACCTGTAGCTGGACGGCACAGTTGTGGCAGCACACCATGTGTCCACAGGGGCAGAAGGCAGCGTCCATCTCCTCTTCACAGCACAGCATACACAGCAGAGCATCCTGGAGCTGCTGCAGCTTCTCCTCCAGAACCCGGCTCCTCTGGCACCCCTCACAGCCTCCTTCCCCCACCCCAGGGGACCGCGACAGGCTCTGCTCGCCGGACACACAGTCCCCTGCCATGCCGGCGTTGTGGCGCCCTGCGGCAGTGGTCGTAGACTTCCTTGGAGGTGCGTCGGATGTCGAAGACATACTTCTTGCCCAGGTCGATGCTCTCGTTGAGGAAGAGAGACGCCAGGTGACCCTTGAAGTCACGGCTGTACTGCATCATCACGTCGTTCGTCACCGTGTCACACCTGAAGGACAAGTAACATCACAGTTATTGACCAAGTACACTAAAATCAAAATTATAAAATGTTATTACACTTTGAAACTGGAGTGACTCCACATGTACACTAAAACTAAAAACTTAGCAGCAACTCATGGAAAGTATCAGAAAATGTACAACATATACTGTGCTGCATATTATACATTTCTACTCTACATTGGCTCACAGCAGAGATGTTTTTACAAGAGGAAAATGTCACCCTGTGTGAGCATGTTTTTGGTGTGTGAGCCATGCTACATGCTACATGGTTGCTGACCTGTAGAAGGCATGTTGTTGGTATGTGAGCCATGCAACATGCTACATGGTTGCTGACCTGTAGAAGGCATGTTGTTGGTGTGTGAGCCATGCTACATGGTTGCTGACCTGTAGAAGGCATGTTGTTGGTATGTGAGCCATGCTACATGGTTGCTGACCTGTAGAAGGCATGTTGTTGGTATGTGAGCCATGCTACATGCTACATGGTTGCTGACCTGTAGAAGGCATGTTGTTGGTATGTGAGCCATGCTACATGCTACATGGTTGCTGACCTGTAGAAGGCATGTTGTTGGTGTGTGAGCCATGCTACATGCTACATGGTTGCTGACCTGTAGAAGGCATGTTGTTGGTATGTGAGCCATGCTACATGGTTGCTGACCTGTAGAAGGCATGTTGTTGGTATGTGAGCCATGCTACATGGTTGCTGACCTGTAGAAGGCATGTTGTTGGTATGTGAGCCATGCTACATGGTTGCTGACCTGTAGAAGGCATGTTGTTGGTATGTGAGCCATGCTACATGGTTGCTGACCTGTAGAAGGCATGTTGTTGGTATGTGAGCCATGCTACATGGTTGCTGACCTGTAGAAGGCATGTTGTTGGTATGTGAGCCATGCTTCATGGTTGCTGACCTGTAGAAGGCATGTTGTTGGTATGTGAGCCATGCTTCATGGTTGCTGACCTGTAGAAGGCATGTTGTTGGTGTGTAAGCCATGCTACATGCTACATGGTTTCTGACCTGTAGAAGGCATGTTGTTGGTGTGTGAGCCATGCTACATGCTACATGGTTGCTGACCTGTAGAAGGCATGTTGTTGGTGTGTAAGCCATGCTCCATGCTACATGGTTTCTGACCTGTAGAAGGCATGTTGTTGGTGTGTGAGCCATGCTACATGGTTTCTGACCTGTAGAAGGCATGTTGTTGGTATGTGAGCCATGCTACATGGTTGCTGACCTGTAGAAGGCATGTTGTTGGTGTGTAAGCCATGCTCCATGCTACATGGTTGCTGACCTGTAGAAGGCATGTTGTTGATATGTGAGCCATGCTACATGGTTGCTGACCTGTAGAAGGCATGTTGTTGGTGTGTAAGCCATGCTACATGGTTGCTGACCTGTAGAAGGCATGTTGTTGGTGTGTAAGCCATGCTACATGGTTGCTGACCTGTAGAAGGCATGTTGTTGGTGTGTAAACCATGCTACATGGTTTCTGACCTGTAGAAGGCATGTTGTTGGTGTGTAAGCCATGCTACATGGTTGCTGACCTGTAGAAGGCGTGGGTCTCTGTGATGGCCCGGTACAGGCCGCTGGCAGCTCTGGTGCTTGTCATCTTAAACAGCAGGGCCACATCCTCACCACTGTCCTTAGTGATGGTCATGTACACATTCTTCCCTGACTGGGTGGCCATCTGGATGATGGGATAAATGATCCTAGAACAGAGGACAGAGAGTCATTGTGAGGCTCTATATAACTTCATTTCAAATGTCCAACAGCAGAGCATTGTCTTGTGTGTCTAGACCTGTAGATAGAACTACATAATCACATATTAACTGTGTCTAGACCTGTAGATAGAACTACATAATCACATATTAACTGTGTCTAGACCTGTAGACAGAACTACATAATCACATAATAACGGTGTCTAGACCTGTAGACAGAACTACATATCACATAACAGTGTCTAGACCTGTAGACAGAACTACATATTAACAGTGTCTAGACCTGTAGACAGAACTACATATTATTACAGTGTCTAGACCTGTAGACAGAACTACATAATCACATAGTAGCATTTCTCTAGACCTGTAGACAGAACTACATAATCACATATTACGGTGTCTAGACCTGTAGACAGAACTACATATTAACGGTGTCTAGACCTGTAGACAGAACTACATAATCACATATTAACGGTGTCTAGACCTGTAGACAGAACTACATATTAACGGTGTCTAGACCTGTAGACAGAACTACATATCACATTAACAGTGTCTAGACCTGTAGACAGAACTACATAATCACATAACAGTGTCTAGACCTGTAGACAGAACTACATAATCACATATTAGCGGTGTCTAGACCTGTAGACAGAACTACATAATCATATATTAACGGTGTCTAGACCTGTAGACAGAACTACATAATCACATATTAACGGTGTCTAGACCTGTAGACAGAACTACATAATAACATATTAACGGTGTCTAGACCAATAGACAGAACTACATAATAACGGTGTCTAGACCTATAGACAGAACTACATAATCACATAGTAACGGTGTCTAGACCTGTAGACAGAACTACATAATCACATAGTAACGGTGTCTAGACCTGTAGACAGAACTACATAATCACATATTAACGGTGTCTAGACCTGTAGACAGAACTACATAATCACATAGTAACGGTGTCTAGACCTGTAGAAAGACATATTAACTGAGACCTACATAATCACATATTAACGGTGTCTAGACCTGTAGACAGAACTACATAATCACATATTAACTGTGTCTAGACCTGTAGACAGAACTACATAATCACATATTAACGGTGTCTAGACCTGTAGACAGAACTACATATTAACTGTGTCTAGACCTGTAGACAGAACTACATAATCACATATTAACGGTGTCTAGACCTGTAGACAGAACTACATAATCACATATTAACGGTGTCTAGACCTGTAGACAGAACTACATATTAACGGTGTCACCTGTAGACAGAACTACATAATCACATATTAACGGTGTCTAGACCTGTAGACAGAACTACATAATCACATAGTAGACAGAACTACATATTAACAGTGTCTAGACCTGTAGACAGAACTACATATTAACGGTGTCTAGACCTGTATACATAATCACATATTAACGGTGTCTAGACCTGTAGACAGAACTACATATTAAATAGCGATTGTCGGTGTCTACATAATCACATATGACCTGTAGACAGAACTACATAATCACATATTAACGGTGTCTAGACCTGTAGATAGAACTACATATTAACGGTGTCTAGACCTGTATATTATTAACGGTGTCTAGACCTGTAGACAGAACTACATAATCACATATTAACGGTGTCTAGACCTGTAGACAGAACTACATAATCACACATATTAACGGTGTCTAGACCTGTAGACAGAACTACATAATCACATATTAACTGTGTCTAGACCTGTAGACAGAACTACATAATCACATATTAACAGTGTCTAGACCTGTAGACAGAACTACATAATCGGTGTGTCTAGACCTGTAGACAGAACTACATAATCACATATTAACTGTGTCTAGACCTGTAGACAGAACTACATAATCACATATTAACTGTGTCTAGACCTGTAGACAGAACTACATAATCACATAACTGTGATTGTCTAGACCTGTAGACAGAACTCTAGACCTGTAGACAGAACTAATCATATTATGTCTAGACCTGTATACATTAACAGTGTCTAGACCTGTAGACAGAACTACATAATCACATAATGCTTAATCACATATTAACAGTGTCTAGACCTGTAGACAGAACTACCTAATCACATATTACCTGACCTGTAGATAGAACTACATAATCACATATTAACAGTGTCTAGACCTGTAGACAGAACTACATAATCACATATTAACGGTGTCTAGAGACCTGTAGACAGAACTACATAATCACATATTAACGGTGTCTAGACCTGTAGACAGAACTATATAATAACG